>NW_020944222.1:375-53156 GCF_900497805.2 Vombatus ursinus | reverse complement strand
TATCTATCTATCTATCTATCTATCTATCTATCTATCTATCTATCTATATCTCCTTTACTTACAACCCAACTCATTTACCCAGAGGCTGCTAAGGGACCTTAGAGGTCATCAAGGCTAACCCCAAATTTTACAGATGAGAATACTGAGACCCAGAGAAATGAAGTGACTTGACCAAGGTCACACAGTTACTAAATGACTAAGGTGGGATGATGACCCAGGTGCTCCTGACTCTAAGACCACTGTTCTTTACACTACATCATGCTGTTCCTCATCCATTTTTTTCTTTCCCCATTTACCATGGTCTCTCTGTCCTTAGCCCCCTAGGAAATATCATCTTATGCAGATTAAATGAGATCAAAAGATCATAAATTTGGAAGTAGAAGGGACCTTGGAGGTCCCTTCATTTTACAGGTGGGTAAACTGAGGCCCAGAGTTAAGTAACTTACCTGGGGTCACAAAGCTAGTAAATGACTGAAGTAGGGTTTGAATCTAATTCTTTGGGACTCTAGGTCTCTACATCCACTATATCACATTGCCTCTTAGTCTCCTACGCCATCCTGCCTGTCTCCCGAGAGTCACAAGACCTTTCTAATGAATCACGGAATCTCAGAGTTGGACGGAACCTCAGAGATCATCATCTGAAGCTGAACAAGAATCCTCTGCATGTATCAAGGGCTTACTATGTGCCAGGCACTGTGCTGAGCACCGGGAATACAAGTGCAATCAATGAAACAAGTCCTTGCCCTCAAAGAGCTTTCGTTCTCACAGGGGAGACATAGGTTCTGTATAGAAATATGTAAGCATACAGGCTAAATCTAGAGTTAATACATACAAGGGGGTTTGGGAGGGGAGGGCCTAAGTAGTCAGGGGACCATGGGACATGAGGAGAGGCTTCCTGTACAAGTGTTCATTTCACCTTTACTGAGAGACCTCCAGTGAGGGGGAGCCCACCACCTCCTGAGGCAGCCCATTCTGCCCTTGGAGAGCTCTCATTGGTCAGAAGTTTTTATTTCTATCCAACTGAAATTACCTTCCACCCACAGCTCTTGGCTCTGCCCTCTGGGGCCAATTAGAATGTGGCCAATCCCTTGGCCGCCATGTTCTCAGGCTCATCACTTGGGTCATTATTCTGCCTGTAAGTCAACAGATCATTCAGAGTCCAGGGGTTCAAGCAAATAATTTAATAAAAATATGTTAAAGTATTCCTAGGTAAAAGCAGTTCTCTAGGCAGTTGGCCCCAAAGAGACTAAAGTTATTAACAAGAAGATTCAGGGGCAGGTAGGTGGCACAATGGATAAAGCCCTGGAATCAGGAGGACCTGTGTTCAAATCTGACCTCAGATACTTTCTAGTTGTGTGACCCCGGGCAAGTCACTTAACCCTAATTACCTCAAAAAAAAAAAACACCTAAAAAAGTTCTTTGGGGTCTCAGGAGCTCCCCATCAACATCCTGAAAACTGCTTTTATACTCCTCTTGCCCAAAGGGCTCACAACTAGGCCTCAGGTCAATCAACCTGGAGGCAGAGACCTCCAATTTCTTCAGCTGTTCCTCATGTGGCATGATCTTAAAGCCCTTTACAATCGCAGTCACCCACCATGGATGCCTAGCTGAGTATCCTTTTGCATCCTTCTTTCTTATTCCACACAGGCATTTTCTGTCCAGTCTTTCCTGATCCCCAAAGCCTGAAGACATCTCCCACAACATTCCCGCCTTCACCACACATACCTGGGAAGCCCTAAGGTTACTATGGCACATTTGAAGTCTTTCCCATGCATTCCAACTTCTCCTTATCTCTTCGAACTAGCTATAATTCTGCTGGATCAACATTTGTGACTTTCTTTGTCTCATGCCCTTTACTTTCTATCCCTGCTATAAGGTAGCTAACTAATCCTCAATGATTCCTGAAATGTTGCCATATTCCTTATCTAACAAAAGTCAGAGGGAATTGTAGAACAATCCACTCTCACAACTTTCCTCAAACTGCTAAATTTGTTATCAAACCTTAAATATTCAGACCCGAGTCAGCCCTTGCCCAGGCCTTCCTCACCCGTGCCCAGCCCTTAACCACCATCAGGACTGAAATATCCCTCTGTCCCCTGTAGTATTCTTCTGCCTCTTCCCAGAGATCAGGGAAACAGGATCCACCCCAACTTCGGCTCACCCCCTTCCAAACAAGAGCATGAGCTTTGGTCACCCCCAGGACGGGGCCTTTTCTCCTCAGACAGTTACAGCCCAAACTCAGCTACCTCCACCAGGGCTGAGACTGGGGTTAGGTCTGAGGAACTCCCAAATTCCCATGGTACCCTTCTTCCCCTCAAAAGTCACCAGTCCTTCAAGAAGATCACCTCCCCGACCTCCAAGAGACAGCCTCATTGTGGTTCTATCTCTGATAGTTATGCATGGACTAGGGCTGGCAAGACCTCTGTCACGTCCAGAGTCTCCTCCCTCCATATCCAATCTATTTAAAGGCCTTCTAACCAGTCTCCCTCCCCTTTCACTTTCACCTTTGATCCCTTCTATACTGGCGCCTAAAGCCCAGTTTTGATCTAATCCATTCCCTGTCCCTAAACCTTCAGTGACTAAGACGATGGGTTCTTTATCATTGGAGGCTGGATGGCCCCTTGTGAAAGGTATCATGGGACAGGATGGGGGAGGGGGTAGCAGGTGGACTAGATGAGCTCTGAGGCCCTTTCTGGCTCTAAATGTATGATCACCTTCCTTAATGCCCTCAACTGAAAGGGTTCACACCCTCCTTGAAAGTTACATAAACATGTTATCTGGATTTTTGTCTTTTTTTGGGGGGGGGTGATCTCTCCTTTGTCCTTCATCACTCTCTCCCTTAAATTATATTTATCTATGTGCATATCTTTTTTTTTTTTCTGGGATGGGAGATGGAGCTCCAGACCTCTGATTTCATTGGTGCTAGAATTCTTAGTATGGAAACTTCTGCCACTAATGCAAACCAGCAACTACTCTGTAATTTATAGGTTACTGTGAGAGATCAAGTGACTTGTCCAGGGTCATATAGCTAGCATGTGTCAGCAACAGGACTTGAATCCACTACTTTCTGATTAAAGGGCTGACCTTTGTCCACTATGCCACATTTCCTCTCTGTCTATCATTCAATCAATCAAGTTTTATGAAGGTGTCAAACCACCAGAGACATAAATAAAAAGTCCCTACCCTCATGGAGCTTACATTCTAATAGGGAGAAAATATGTAGATGTATAGGTATACAGAAACCTCATACAATGCAATCTTAAGAGAGAAGATGCTAGCAAATGAGTGGGCAAGCAAAAGAGACTCATGTAGAAGGTGGTACTTGGGCAGAAGCTGCTAGAAACAAGAAGGTGCCTGAGGGAAACCAGGGATTCCAACAGGTCGGAGAGAGTCAGCCCCAAGACACAGAAGGGAGACGGTGCCCTGGGGGAGGAGCAGTGAGAAGGACAACTTCAGCTTCATGGAGGGGGGAACATAGAACAGCTATGTTTGATCCTACTGGTCAGAGGAAGCCAGTGGAATAGAGTGAGTAGGAGGAAGTCATGATGGGACCTACACTTTAGGAAAATCACTTTGGTGACTGTGTGGAGAAGATGAGTCTCATGTGCTCTAAAATGCTTATTCTTCAGGGTAGGAGCCATGCCATTTCCTCCCTTTGTACTCCCAGCGCTTAGCATATATATGTATATGTACACATATGCATATATATGTAATTCACATGTAGATACACATGCATGTATGTATATATACACGTATATATGTATACATACATGGAAATATATATCTCTATGCTAACGAAATTATATATGATGTTATTATATATAATATTAAGGATATTATATGTCCTTAATATTATAATAAATGTTAATATTATGTTTGTATATATAATATCTTTAGCACAGGGAGAAACACATACATATATGTATGTATATATGTATATGTGTGCATATATGCGTGTTTATGATGCTTAGTAATATTTGTTGAAAATATGAGGAATCTGGAGTCCAAGGCCTTGATTTTCATCATGGCTCTGCTATTTACTAGTTGTGTGACCATGGGACAAATTCCTTTCCCTTTCTGGCCCTCCGCTCCTCCATCTATAAAATCAGGGAATTGGATTAAATGGTCTCCAAGGTCCATTCAAGCTTGAAACCTTATGATCCTACACATATACCTCTCCTTCAAACACACACACACACACACACACACACACACACACACACACACACACCGGCTAGTTCCTAAATGGTAAATACAACCAGGTACTTCCTCTATCGAAACCCCTTCCAAAAGAGGAAGTGAGATTAGAGACAAGAAGTGATCAGATTTGAGAAACGAGGCCAAACGAGAGACTTAGTTTCACTTCGAACCCCACGGTCCATTGGACTTCCATTTTAACTCCTTCAAACCTGGTAGCAGGAAACAGTGAAAAGATCATTGACTTTAAAGAAAAGAATCCTGCATTCAGGTCTCAGTTCTGTTACGTATTATCCATGTAACTTGGGCAAATCACTCAACCTTATCAGACCTTCTCTTCTGAGAAGAGAAGAAGGAGGGAGGGGAAGGGAGGTGGGAAGAAAATACAATTATAAGAGTACAAATGATGGACAGCAGTAAAGTACGACCAACAGTAACCTTAGGTGCAATCAAGGGTATTACTTTCTGTCCCCTTGGGCTAGTTTAAAATACTGAACTCCAATATTGCACATAATCCTTCTGTTTTTGCCTACAAGATTACAAAGATCTCCCTGGGTTCTCTTTCTTGTCAATGAGAAACAGACAACCCCATCGAGGTAATCAGCTTCTCAAGTAAAAACATTGGCACAGCTGTCCTCAAAACAACCAAAAAGTAAAAAGAGGGGGTTGGATGGGATGGTTCCAAGACCCCTCCCGGACCTGCCATTCTAGGAGTCTGGGATTATGAGACTCTTTCCAGCTCTGCCAATTCCTACCTGGCATTTAATGAATGCTCATTGACTGCTGCTCTTTCCCTTTCAGATCTGAGGTTCTATCATCTATGTTCTCAAGGTCCTTTTCAGTTCTAACATCCTATGTTCTACATTCCAAGGTCCCTCCCACTTCTAACACTCTCTGTCCCACATTCTAAGGTCTCTTTCCATCATAACATTCCAAGTTTTTCATTCTAAGGTTCATTCCAACTCAAACGTTCTACGTTCCACAGTCTAAGGTATCATCCAGCTCTTTCCAATTCAATTCAATCCAGTTCCATAAACGTTCATTCAGAACCTAGTATGTTCCAGGCTCTGCCTTTGTATGGCAGAGGTTTCAAGCCTAGGATCCACGAAATATGTATTAATTAGTCATCACTGCTGGACCCTTCTTTTTCAAGCATGACACACACACACATACATACATAAATAGATAACAATATTTTAATAGAATTGGTTTTCTCTGTAATGCTGTGTATTTTATTTTATGCCTTTAAAAACATTATCCTGAGAAAGGGTCTATAAACTTTACTGGATTGTCAAAGGAGTCCATGACACAAAGAAAGTTCATGGTCTAACATCCTCCTTCCTGCTCTGACATTTACCCTCTGTCCCTTCTTTCTCTGCTAGTTCTTGCTTCCTAGGTCCCTTCCAACTTTAACATTCTATGTTTTTCCTCATTTTTTTTTCCTTTTTAATTTGTACTGACAGATCTTGTTTTTAAATCATTTTAATTTCCAAATACATCCCTTCCTCCTGGTCTACTTGAAGAGCCATCTCTTAAGATAGAAAAAAAAAATTAAAAGAAAGAGAGTGGAAAGACCACCAGCCCTGGAATCAGGAGGACCTGAGTTCAAATCTGGTCTCAGACACACAATACTCACTAGACTCTGGGCAAGTTACTTAACCCCAATTGCCTCACCAAAAAAAGGGGAAAAAAGGCAGTTCAGTCGAACTAACAAATCCCTGAGTGAATCTGATGGTGTAGGCACTGCTCTTCACCCGTAGTGGCCACCTCTGCATGGAAAGGAAGGAAGCTCTTTTTTCATCTTTCCTTCAGGGCAGAGTTTGGTCATTATAATTACAGAGTATCTAACGTTCTATGTTGTGAGGTAGCCTCCAACTTTCACATTTTGTGATTCAATCAACCCAGCAGCCAGAAATAACACCATGCTGTCTAACCAACTAGCATTTCTGAAGCAGCGCCGTACCTAGAGAAACCTCAGACATGATTGGGTAAAATTGTCATCACAAATCTAGAACTGAAAGGGAGCTCAGATCCAATCTAGATAAACCATTCTGAGGCCCAATGACTTGTCCAAGGTCCAACAGGGAGTAAGTGTCACAGGCAGGATCTGAACCCAGCTCCCCTGGCCTCAGGCCAGTTCTCTTTCTTCTGTACCTCATGAGTCACAGGGGGTGAGAACAGGCGCTGTTATAACTGCCAGGGTTCCATCAAAAGCTTAGGCAGCAACCAAAATGCAGAACTAAAAAAAAACCACTCCTTCCTCCTGAGGCCACGTGAATCTGAGGCCCAGACTGAACAAGGAGGGGAAGGAGCATTGGAAGGAGTGGAGATTTGGCAGGGTCCCCAAAAGGGGGAGCGAAAGTAACCATTTGACTTCCCTGCTTTTTTTGATTAGCAAAGTGAAATCTTTGCTCCCCTTGAAGAAATGGAGCTGAAGGCAAAACAGACACACTATCCTTCAGTCAGTATGGAGCAGGGGCTGGGTTTGGAACTCTTGGATACTAATGGATCAATGAAAGCTCCAAAAGAGAAGAGAAATGGTTAGCCGAGAAGGGGCGCGGCAAAAACTAAGAGTGAGACACAGGCCAAGGGCTCCCACCCCATGCTAATTAGTCATCACTGCTAGACTCTTCTTTTTCAAGCATGACATGCAAATTTTAATTGAAGGAAAACTCCCTGTTTCTTCTTCCTTTCTCTTTATTATCACATGACTTCTGACAAAGAAACTGCTCAGCAGGGGGGCCACATTCAATTCACATCTGGAATCATGGGGAGCTTTAGAAATGTTAAGTGACGGCCCTGATGTTCTGTTATTTACTGTGACCAGAGGTAAGCCTCGTTTCCCCCTCAGTCAAAATTAGGAGCTTGGACCAAATGATCTCAAAGTTCCTGACAGTAGTACTTACAGGGTCTCCTTTGCTAGACTGTAAGCTCCTGAGGGTAAGAACTGGTTTTCCTTTGTATCTCTAGCACATAGGACAGAGCCTAGCACACATTAGGCACTTAATAAATGCTTGTTGGATTGTATCCAAATCTACGACGTGGTGATGAAAATGGTGATGATAAGAAGGGTGATAACTAGCTTGGACTGTGGGAAAAGCACAGGTTCTGGAATCAAAGGACCTTGGTTCAAACCCTGTCTCTGATGCCTACTCCCTGTGTCACCTTGGGCAAGTCACTTCACTTTCCTGGGACTCTGTAAAATGAGAGCATTGGATTAGAGGACCTCTGAGCTTCCTCCCTCCTCTATGATCCTAAGAGTGAGCGCTTATTAAGTGCCCACGAAATATCAGGCACAGCAGTAGATTCTAAGGCTACGAAATGAAACAGTCCCTAGCCTCAAGGAGCTTCCATTCAATGGGAGAGGGGGTGGGGCGAGAGATGAAACATGATGCCAATGCTGATGATGGAATTCCACCGAATGCCACCATCTGCAAGGGCTCATTTTATACCAAGGGAATTTCTGCTGGGAGAGTGAGGTTTAAACCAGCTTATTACAGCAGATTACAAACGGGTCAGCATCAACGGCTTCCCCAGGCTTTGGGAGCCAATCTTCTAGCTCAATACCCAAATCACTGGCTAATTAGTCTAGTCTGGAAACAGCTGGCAAATCTATTCAGGTACACGCAGCTTGAATGCCCCCAAATTAGTTTGATGGCTGCAATCCACCAAGAGAACTCACTTAATGTTTGGGCTTTCCCCAATACTCCCACTGGGCCCCAGGAGTCTCATTGTGCTCCCTGAATGGCAGAGCAAATTCTGCTCCCCTCAAAGATTAGAGAGTGTAACGACAGCAGACAACCCTTTGAGATCCACATCCACTTCTTGCACTCGCCCTTCCAGAAGGTGCCTCTATGTCAACATAATCCCATATCAGTGAAATCGAGTGTCCCCTTCTCCTTGCCCCCAAAGCCACCACCCTAACTCAAGTTCTCATTCTCTTTCACTGAGACTGTTCCATTCACCTTCTAATTGCTCTCTCTGTCACAAAATCACCTCCCTTTCCAGCCCATCCTTCACACAGACACTGAAGTGATTTTTTCCAAAAGCATGTCATTCCTTTTCTCAATAAATTCCAATGGCCCCCTACTACCTCTAGAATCAAATATGAAATCCTGTTTGGCATTCAAAGGCATTCACAATCTGGTTCAACTTCCCTACATCCTTTCCTCCACATATTCTCTAATCCAGCAACACTGGCCTTAGGACCCTAATACAGGACACTCCAATTCCTATTTCTACTTCTTTGTGTAGGCCATTCCCATGCCCATGCCTGTCACCTCTTGGAGTCCCTGGTTTTCTTCAGTACTCAGCTCCAGTGCTGCCCCCTTCATGTCAAGTCTTTCCCAGTCCTGCCAGATGCTACTGCCTTTTCCCTTGAATTTATCTTGAATATCAGAAGGTAAGCTCCTTACATTACATATAGACCAAGCTTTTTTTGTTTTCAATGTGTTGATTGGTTTTGCTAGACCCTTCCTTTTCTTCCTCTTTTCTTTTTAAAAATCATTCCTTGTTGTAAGAGAAAGCTCTCAGAGGAGGGAGGGGGAGAAAAACAGGAGCAAATCTAGATAATTGTAGCCAGAGATATCAATAAAAATCTAATTAAAAAAGAATGTAAGCTCCTTGAGGGCAAGGACTGTTTCATTTCTATCTTTTTATCTCCACTCTAGCACAGTACCTTGCACATAGTAGGCACTTAATAAATTATTGATTTATTATTTATTGATCGAATGGACAAGGATTAAGTAGAGTTACCTCTAGGAACTGGGTAGGAGCTGAACATGTTAGTGCTAGTCTCATGTCTGAACTTTGCTCATTGAATGACATCAGCAAACTCATTTCTCTTGGTCCAGGGGATGTGGGGGAATGAAAGTTTCAGCCACAGCATCAATTTCAAAACATCTGGATGGTTGGCTGAGTTTTCCCAATGTTAGCCTAGCCAGATGTTTGGGTGACTTGAGGACACAGTCTTGATTTCTCAGCCCATGGAGATGGAAGAATAAATGAATCCCACCCAAGTTTGCAGGTGGCTTTGGGGGATTCAATTAGATATTGCTTCAGATTGCAATAACTCCTCTGGATTACTCAATTCTCCAGCCCAGTCATTTGCTCAAAACACCTGGGTTATTTCCAAAGAGGGAAGTCAGTTATGAGTTAAGCCTAATTTAAAATGAAAGCATAGCTTTGATGACGAAAAAATCACAGTGTCAGAGCTGGAAGTGTCCTTAGATATTAACTTCTTCCAATCCCTTCTTATTGCAGATGGGCAAACTGAGGCTCCAAAGGCGGAGATGACTTGCCCAAAGTCACACAGTGTTAGGAGACTCTGGTTCTAGTTCCAGCTCTGCCACTAATTCCTGAATCAGTCACCTCTACAGCACAGAGTTGGGAGATGTTCTGAGATTCTGGGATTCTGATACTTTTAATTCTCTGGCGCAGACATTCCATGCTCCCAAATCCCTCCCAGCTCCATCATTCCATGTTCTAAGGTCCCTCCCAGTTTGGACTGTCTCTCTTCTCTGACTTAAGGTTTCTGCCACTATGATATCCTGTGTTCTCTGTCCTAAGGTTCCCTCTAGCTCTGACATTCTCTGTTCTCTGTCCTAATGTCCCTCCCATCCCTGACATTCTATGGTTCCATGCACCCGACCGTCAGAAGAATAGTGCTGCCTAGCTAACTATATACATGCCTCCTAAAATCTTCAGAGTTGCCAGAACACGTTCATCTTGGAATGAGGAAATAGAGATCTCAGAGGGTCTGCCAGTCCAGCCCCTTCCTGAGAAGGAATCCCCTTTACACAACCGCTGATGAGTTGGTCACTTATCTGGGTAGTCTGTCATTATCCAGACTCCTATGAATGTCGGGAGTTCATACCTACATATGGTAATGGGCTTGCTCATTTTTTGATTAATTTAGGAGGGAAGCTGTGATCTAAGCTAGAGAGTTGAAAACTTCTAATGGACAGTTTGGATGGCCAATCTCTTTCTGCGGGAAGGAAGATAAGAACATAGAATGCTGGGCCTGGATCCCTAGACCATATAGTGTCAGCCTTGGAAGAGAACTTAGAACATAGGACCTCGGAATAGCCAGACCAATTTGCTTATCTATGAGAAAACTGAGGCCCGTGAAGCTGAAGTGATATGTTCAAGGTCATACAGTGAGTTCTGCCCACATCTTCTAACTCCTCCTCCCCTTTCTCCCACCATCTAGCGCTCTTTCCAGATCAGCATATTGACCCCTAGAAATGCCCTCTCAATGGGATAATGATCTTCTTTGGGATTTGGTGGGGAGGGAAGGAGAGATATTTTTATCCCCAGTGCAGTCTTTCTTCTATGCTCATTGACAAACTTTATTTCTCATCACCTCTCATTTCTCTATTTTGCAACAATATCAGCATGGAAAGAGGAACTGTTCACTTTACTGCCTCGGCAGGGGCTGGTCTGCTGGTTCATTTCCCAAGCTCTTTTGCCACTGACTAGAGCACGGTGTGTGTCTTGGATTGCTGGAATCATGAACTGCTTAGAAGGTGTCCTTGTCTTCTGGACCGTCCTTGTGCTGGGGAAAGGGAAAGATGTCCCTCTGGAGAATCTCCCTGAAGTTGGGTTTCAGGAATGCAGGAAAGCCTTGAACCTCCCGGTTCTGGAAGTACTACCTGGTGGAGGCTGGGATAATCTGAGGAATGTGGACATGGGAAGGGTACTGCTCTTTCAATACAAGAGTTGCCGGACCACAGAAGATGGACAGTACATCATCCCAGATGAAATCTTGACCATTCCCCAGAAGCAGAGCAACTTGGAGATGAATTCTGAAATCATTGAGTCCTGGATGAATTATCAAAGTACCACCTCCTCCTCCATCAACACAGAGGTCTCCCTCTTCTCCATGGCCAATGGCAAGTTCTCCAGTGAGTTCCAGAAGACGAAGACCCATCAGGTGAAAGAACGAGCTGTGACCACCAGGGTGCAGGTGAGAAACTTGGTCTATACAGCCAAAATCAATCCTCTTTCACTGCTAAGCAGGGAATTTGAGAAGGAGCTAATGGCTATCTCTGACCGACTGGAGAATAACCAGACTCGAATGGCTAACTTCATGGCGGAACTCCTGGTCCTCAGCTATGGAACTCATGTCATCACTAGCGTGGATGCTGGAGCCATCTTAGTACAGGAGGATCAGATCAAGGCCTCCTTCTTAGATGACAGCCAGACTACCCGCAGCAGCATCACTGCATCTGCTGGGGTGGCATTTCACAATATAGTCAATTTCAAAATAGAAGATAATTATACCTCCCAGGATGTCTTCCACAAGAACTACCTTTCCAACCGAACCAACTCTAGGGTTGCAAGCATCGGTGGGGTCTCTTTTTACCCAGGCATCACCCTTGAGGGCTGGCAAAAGGGCATCACTAACCACTTGGTAGCAATAGACCGTTCTGGTTTGCCCTTATATTTTTTCATCAACTCTGACACATTGCCTAATTTGCCAGCCCCGCTAGTGAAGAAGCTCTCCAAAACTGTGGAAGCTGCCGTGAGGCGTTACTACACCTTCAACACCTACCCTGGTTGCACCGACAGGGATTCCCCCAACTTCAATTTCCAAGCCAATACAGATGATGGGTCATGTGAGGGGAAAATGACCAACTTCACCTTTGGGGGAGTTTACCAGGAGTGTACCCAGATCTCAGGGATGGAGGCCATGCCTCTGTGCCCAGAACTAGAGCAGAAGAATCCACTCACTGGAGGATTCTCCTGCCCCCAAAATTACTACCCAGTCCTGTTACATTCCCATTTTAGAGAAGAGGGCTACAGCTTCCTGGAATGCCACCGAAAGTGTAGCCTGTGGGTTTTCTGTAAGAAAGAATGTGAGGACGTCTTCCGCGTGGCAAAGGCTGAATTCAGAGCTTTCTGGTGTGTGGCAAGTGGCCAGGTCCCTGAGAATTCAGGCTTCCTTTTTGGTGGTCTCTTTAGTGGCAGAAGCATCAATCCTGTGACCAATGCCCAGTCATGCCCAGCTGGCTATTTGCCCCTGAGGCTCTTGGATGGTCTACATGTTTGTGTCAGCCAAGACTATGAGCTGGGCTATAGGTTCTCTGTGCCCTTTGGTGGTTTCTTCAGCTGTGATATGGGGAATCCTTTGGTGAACTTATCCCATCCCAGGAATCAAGGTGGACCTTACCTGAAAAAGTGCCCAGTGGGTTTCAGCCAACACCTGGCTTTGATCAGTGATGGCTGCCAAGTATCCTACTGCGTCAAAGCAGGGCTCTTTACCGGGGGCTCTCTGCCTCCTGCAAGGCTGCCTCCCTTCTCCCGGCCACCTCTGATGAGTCAGGCTGCCACAAATACTGTGCTAGTTATCAGCAGTGAGAGTGAGAAGACCTGGATCAAGGATTCCAGCACCCATCTGTGGAAGTTGGCAGATCCTTCTGAGATCCGCAGGACCATAAATCTCATCCATCAGTCTGACGGTGGTTTATCCGGTGGGGCAACAGCTGGAATCACAGCTGGTGTGACTGTCGTCTTGGCAGCCCTGATCACCCTGGCCATCTATGGTACTCGTAGGTATAAGAAAAGGGAGTATGAAGAAGTAGGAGAAGAGAATAGAAGTTTGATAGAGGCCACTGCTGAATGTGGGGTAGCAAGAGAAGGGGGGAGCACAAGTGAGCTAAGCCAGGAGCAGTGTCCTTCACTGGTTTAAACTTCTGCCTGGGAATCATTTGACCTGATCCCTGATCAGAGCTCAAAGTTTCTTCTCTACCCTGATTTCTCTTCTCCCATTCTAGTTTATTTGCTGCTCTCGCTGTCTCAGGAATTAAGAACACAAATAGCAAATATGCCTGAGGACCTTCTCTTCTCTACTTGGGGGTTGGGAAAAGGGGGGGAATTACTTGGTTCTCTTTAATCTGTCTGGGCTTTTCAGTTTCCTCCTGATTGAGATGGAGAGGTGAGGGTTGGACTACAGTATGATCTAGATTCTAATTTTCTAAGCTCCCCCAAGCGCCACGAGTAACATTTTATGTTTTATCTTCTTTTAGCTCAAATAAAGAACAAAGTGGGAAAAGGATCTTCTAACTCTATTCTCTGACAGTCTGTGCTCTTTGTTTCAAGTCTAAATGATCCCATTAACATTCCACATCCCTGGCAGGCTCAAAACATAGAGAATCAGACCCAGAAGAGACTTTAGAATATAGAATATGAGGATATAGAATGTCAGAACGTAGAGTTGACTGAGACTGTTGGCATTTTAGGATCCCTCTCAGCATTGACATTCTATGTTAAATTATCTTAGAATACATGCAAGGGAGGAAGAAGGGAGGGAGAGAAAATAAATGCTTATTAACTGAAAAGCAAAATAAAAATGTGATTCAACAAACACACACTCTGAGCAAGTAGGGGTTGGGGAGGAGGCAGAAAAGGGAATGCTACTGAAAATTAGAGATTGACAGTCTGCACCTGCAGACATCAAAGCAAACAGGGGAATGGGGAGTTGGGAAGGCTTTTGAAATTTTGCTGTACAGCCTGAGAAACTGATGGGGAGGAAGGGGTGAGGTTACTTATTCTTGTCTCCAGTAATTCCCAATGTGATCATGGCTTCCATGCAGCATCATCCTCTCAAGTTTGTTTGTTTGTTTTTAAATGAAAGAATAAGCTCACAGTTCAGGCTTCTGGAAACCAATTTCCTACTGGGGGAGAAGGGGAGAGAAGATGAGAGTCCGTCAGAAGGGGGCAGGTGGGGAGAAGAACAGGGTAACCCTGCTTAGAGGTGGGTAAAGAGGATTCTGTGTAAGGACACATGGCGAATGGTGGGCAGAAGAGCAAGAAATTGACTGTCTGGGTCTCTATCTTTGGGGACTCACTTCACTGGGACAGCACAGGTCCTACTAACAAAGCCCTGGGCTATCATGGAGAGTCTTTTCTACCCTCCCCAGCCCATTTCCTACTGTACTTCCTTAAAAAACCCTCATTCAATATCAGCTGGTTCGGACCAATGGTGGTCCTTCCAAGAGGGCCATGAAGTTCTCAGAGGTATTTTGTGGTGCAGTTGTCAAATGTTTGCACTCCAAGGATGTCCTGAGAGCAGTGGGAGAGGAAAGAGGATAGGTTGATGGGAAAGATGCTGCTGCCCTAGGGGAAATAGGAATTCTGACCCATCACTCACAACAACCACTTAGTTTCTATCCATGTTCCTTCTAAACAGTACACTTCAATAGGACATTTGACTCTTAGGGCTCACCCACTACTGCCCTCAAATCTGTTTTACCTTGTGCTCCTTTCAACAGGAAATCTGCCTTTCTTTGAACACAATTGGGTTGAGAAAGGAGACATCTAGCTGGCAGGAGTGGGGTAGATGGAAGTACAGGTTCCACACTCTCTACCCAAGCAGACCATGCTGAGAAAGCCTGATGGAACATCCTTCTCCCCTCTCCATGGATCCTTGGCACTGCCTGTCCCTCATGCCTGGAATGTTCTTCTCCTGTACTTGGCCTCTTACTTTCCTGGCCTTTCTTCACATCTCAGCCTAAATCACACCTTTTGCAGAATACCTTTCTGCCCCTACCTCCATTGCCTTCCTTTCTCAGATTATTTCCATCTACTCTGTATCTGGTATGTACCTAGTTATGGCATGTTGTCTGCCACAATAGAATGAGAGCCCTTTGAGGCAGGCAGTGTTTTAGTTTCTTTTTTTATCTGCCTCACTTAGCCCAGTGCCCGGTACACAGTAAGCACTTAATAAATGATTTTTGATTGATTGGTCACCACTACTCCATTATTCTCAGGCAGAAAGTGAATTACGGTAAATAATCTTAATTCACTTTATTTTTTAATGGAATGATAAGAAATATTCATCATTAGCTTTAAAAAACTTGACCCTATAATTTAGTGTGGCAAACTCCTAAAGAGGAATTTCCTTAACCGATGTAGCTCAGCACCTTCAAAGCACCATCATCTCTTGAGTATCTCTGTCAAATTCTCAGCATTTCACTCCAGCCTTGATTAGCCTGTTTCCCCTGTGGGCCACTGGATTTCAGTGCAGTATACTTTCGAGAGGATAGCTCTTTATAAGCCTTGAAGTCTTTCTAAGATGAAGGTATGTTTGTATGTCTTATCAGTGCATAATGGATAGAAAACTGGCTTTGGAAGTAGGAAGATGAATTCAAGTCCCAACTCTGACGGATACTGGCAGTGTGACCCCTGGCAAGTCACTTAACCTCCTAGTGCCTCAGGCAACTTTCTAAGACTCACTTTCAGAGGAGATGCTGACCTGATTTTGCAGGGGAAATTTCCTCATCTGGGAGGTCCCCAAACCAATGAAATTATAGATCTAGTCCCTACCCCGTTATCTGGGGAATGGGGTCCAATTTGTACTTTGCCCTCCTCCCCACAAAAAAATTCAGAAGATGAATTTTCAGCTTCCTTTCTTCCCCACGCCCTACCCTCAATCATATGATTTCCTTCAAACATAATTTTAGTATCTGCTGTTTGAGATTCTTTATGCTGCTGTTACTTCCTAGATTGTGTAACTGAGAGTTGAGCTAATCTCTGAATTTTCAGGAAATCTTTTTTCCTCCCGACTGAGGTTGAGATGGGGCAGAGAGTATAGTAGCGTAGTGTGACAGTCTTGAAAACCTGGATTCCAGACCTCGCTTTGCCAAATCATTAGCTGTATGACCTGTGGCAAATAACCTTACCTTCCTAAGGCTCCAAGTCCTTCTTTTCAAAATGGGAATAAAAATACTCACATGACCAATTTCATAGGATTATGAAAAGGGAGTTTTCACTTCAGAATGAAAGTTGTTTATCACTATCACCTGCATCACCATCCTCCTCATCTCCTCCAAATCAGGTTCTAGACAGATTATATTACTTGTACAAGGTCACACAGGTACCAGTAGAACTAGGCCTCAACTCCCCCATTTTCCTGGCTAGAACAAGCAGGGTAGGAGTTAACTAATGAATTGTTTTCCTCCTCATCTCTGCCTGTTGAAATTCTCTTTCTTCAGAGTGTAGCTCAGATATCATGCTCTTTTCTATGAAGCCTTCCCAGATAACCCCTACCTCATTTTCCTGGTGTACTTTGAACGGGTCTCCTCTTTGTTTCCATCACTTCCTACCTTGCATTATGTTGTCTGTGTACATCTCCTAACTTTCCAGCAAACTAGAAATTCCTTGAGGACAGGCACTGTCATTCCAGCCCCCCTGCCCCTCTGCCCAATATCCTTTGGGCACAGGTCCAATCATATAGCAGATTCTTAATGTCTGCTGAAATTGAATCCGTCTCGTGCCTTCCCTAGAAGGCCAATTATACTGGAGGTGATCTTAGGCTCCTTGAAAAGGAAGAGTGAGAGTAACCGAGAGGTGAATTAAAAAAACTGCAACCGAAGGCTTTCAGCCTGATTTTAATTTATCTGGGAGAGGAAAAGGTTTTTTAAAATAAAGATCCATGGGCGGAGGGAGGAGGTGAGCAGATTATTCCAGCTAAAAGAATTATACAGGTTAAAACATTAAAACAGGTTGTTTCTGAATGATGTGAATCCAGTCCATGGAGGACTGATCACATATATGCAGCCATTTTGTGTAGTTTAAACCTGGAGGTAGCAGCCATCCTCCCTGGCATCTCAGCTAGGCCCCAGTAATAGGGGTACCTTGAGTTCTGATCACAGGCCTATAGCTGGGTGAAAAGTGACCACCATTTAAAGCTAAGGGAGAGAAACAGGCTTCAGTGCACAGTGCAGTAAGGAGGACGATAAAAGGTAAGTCCCTCCAGAGATGATTCCTGCATTCCTAACCCGGGCCAGTGAGGTACCTGCCCTCCTGGTCCCTCCCTCCCCTGCCCCCCTCCAGTGATATGTGGCTTATAAAGCACTTAGCACAGTTCCTGGAACATTAGCACACTGAATATGCTAGTAGGGAATCTGATTGACAACTGCTTGCAATGAAATCAGAGAATTGAGAAGTTCCTTTTATCTAAATGGCACTGCTGATTAGTGCTGGACTGGGAATCAGGAAGACCTGGGTTCAAATTCTGACTCAGAAATTTATTAGCTATATGGCCTTGGGCAAGTCATTTAGTCTCTCAGCCTCAGTTTCCTCATCTGCAAAACGGGAATAATACTAGCGCCTATCTTACGGAAGTGTTGTGAGGATCAGATGAGATCATACACGTATCTGAACTCATGGAGATGAATCTGCATGTCTCCAAGACCAGTGCTCGAGGCACTGCACCACCCAGCTACCTTGCAAAGCACTTCACAAACCTGAAAGCCCTGTATAAACACTAGCTGTTACTAGTACGTAAGAGAAAAGGGGAGCTGAATTTGCTTGCCCACACAATTTGGCATTTGTTTCAGACCACTCCTGCACTAGAGCTCTTAATGAGTAATTCTTGAATGAAAAAAGTCTGGAGGGAGGGAGGAGGTAATCAAGGAACCCCTGAGTAGAAAGCGCCAAGAACCAAACGATTTCCTTGTTTTCTGCTGCCAGATCATTAATTGTGGTAGGGACAATACATCAGGTAACTTAGTCCCCTTAGAAAGGGATTCCCCCTAACCACCCTAGCTCTCCCTGGAAGGAAGCAGCAACACCCACAGAGACCCACAGAATGCACAGACCACACCAAGACTACTGGGAGCAACATTGAGAATTCTCCTTTTATTGTTCTGCACACAACTCTCATGGGCACTAGGTGTCGCTGTCCTCTAGCAGAGCAATACAGCACAGACAGCCAAAAAAACAAAAACAAAACACAAACCCAACCACTTTTTTTTTTTAAACAAACAAATCAATAATACACCAGGACATTCGCCCACTCCCTCCCACCTCCCCCCCAAAGCCCCAAATCAGTTCCAACAACAACAGACAGGTGGGAGGCGGGGACCTTTCTCTGTCCCAATGACCCGTCCACCTTACTTCCCTTCCTACCCTCATGCTCGGCACGTCAGTGGGACCTTAGGACGCCACAAGTTCCTGACCAAGTATAAAAACACAGACAGCTCCAAATTATACAAAGAAGAAAAAGAAAAGACACGTCCACACACACGCACACACGCACCCACTCACACACACACAGACCCACTCACACACACACACCCCTCCTACATATTCATGGGATGGGGTTTGCAGGGACTGTCGTTCCTCCAACCCCATTCACCATGCCTAGAGGAGGTCTCGGATTGAAGGCAGGGCCCAGGTCATTGCTGGTGCTGGGATGGTGAGGGGCAGGACGAGAGCTCTCTTCTGGGCAGGCAATGGATATGCAGCAGGGCCTCCAGGGAAGGATAGCTCTGCCTGGGACCAAGCCCATGGGCAGGCAAGGCATTTGCCAAAGGCCTCACGGGACCAGAGTTCTTGTATCTTTCTCGTTAGCTTTTCCAGAGTACAGTCAGGAAGCTCCTGAGCAACATGACCAGGTTAAAGGGTGGGATCTTCAAAGACTTCCCTGTGCCAGCGGGGGGTAAGACCATCGACAACACATTTGGACTATAGGCCACAGGTACACTTTTAAGAGCCCGTACTTTTCTTGCTTGGCAAAGGGAAAGGAGATGAGAAATGCCCCCACCCTCTGGCACAGTGAAGAAGGGAAAATTTAGCAGTGTGGGTGCTAGTGACGGGAGTCTGCCACTTACTATCTATGTGACCTTGGGGAAATAATCTCACCATTCTGGACATTCATCTCCTCATCTATAAAATGGGACGGTTGGACTCAGAGATCTCCAAAGTCCCTTCCAGTTCAGAATGTATGCTCTGTGAACCTTTAGGGCTCAATGAACACTCAATGCTATAAACTGAAGGAGTTGGGCTGGGGTAGATGACGTACCCCCCCCCATTAATATCCTTAAAAAGGCAGAGAAAATGGAACATAAACACAGCTTGGACATCTTATGGAAAAGGAAGCTGGCTTGAACCCTAACTGCCCAAGACAACCCGAGGGGTATTAACCAGAGGAAGCTGACCAACCTTGATGAATTCCCTGGGCTCTCATTCTCTTGCGGCTTATGCTCCTACTCCCCCATCCTAATCTTCCTTATCCCTGGCCTGGTCCTCAGTCAAACCACTCACTTTATTATTCTTTCACGCCCATTTCCCACTGGTCAACAACCCTTACTTCCCTTCTTTAACTTATGCTCCTTGCAATCCATTCCAACTTTGCTGGTTCCCCAACCTCTCCACTATTGAGAAGCCCAGAGAATTAACAAAGGTAACAAACACGAGTGCCTGGCACCAGGTGTGTGACAGCAACACAACCCTGCGTCAGGAAAATGAAGGCCAATTTCTGAGGCGTATTCTCTGCCACATCATGGGTTTCAATTTGGAGTTTGAAAAAATACGGTTGGCATAACCGAGTGCCACTAAAACACAGGGTCAGAATCTCCAAAGGAAAGGCACTGCTAGCTCTCCCTTTTGTAATACTGTGGAAGGAATAGGGAATAGTGTTAGATGACCCAGATGAAGGGCTACTGTTTTCATGGCTCTAATCTTGGGGAGAGAAAAGGTGGGAAGGAAGGTGGGAGAAATTTCAAAGTCTGCAGTGAGTATGGTTGTCTGATCGCCAGCTCACTAGTAAGAGGAAATGACGAGCCTTTCGTGGGAAGAACAGAAACAACCAAAAGCAAAATGGTGGCTCATTCCATGAAGGGACCAGAAATTTCTATCAGTGTTCCCTCTAGAGGAAGTCACTGGTTGTTTTCCAACTACCTCCCATTGCTGGCAGCAACTTGTAATGGGTTCTAGATCTCTGCACCAGCTTTTTCTTTCTCAGTTGGGTGGAAATTAGGTCATGGAGCCCTTGGCCGCCATCATTTCAAAATGGGTTTTCCACAAGCAGCCCATAGGGCTGGCCTCCAGTCCTTATTGAAGTACCATCAAAAACCTTCCAAACATTATGAAATATATGTACATATATACGTCAGGCCCCCCAAACATGAGGCATACAAATTCAAATCCCTATCCAGGGGAAATCTCCCCCATACACACAGTTCAAAGAACCCACCTTCTTCAAAAGGGAACTATAGTTTCCCTTTCTCTCCTCTCTGAACCCTAATTCTGCCCCCATTGGGAGCAGATAGCAAAAGAGAAGTTTGGGCCAAAAGAAGCCCCCTCCCCCAGGGACACCACTCAGACATAGGCTAGACCAGATGTGAGTGGGGTGGGGATCTATCCCACTTGGGAATCAGATAAGAACCCAGCTGGGTTCTAACCTAGGCTGAAACAGATCCAGAATGTGGGGGTCTCCACTTCTCTACTGCCAGGCAAAATTTTTAATAGAGGCAGCCTGGTGCGTAGAAAGAACACAACGTTTGAAGTCAGAAGACTTGGGTTCAATTCTCAGTTCTAATTACCATCTGTGGGACATTAAGCAAATCCTTTCACTTCTCTGGGCCTCAGTTTCCTCATCTGTAAAAGAGGGGAATAGAACAGATGGCCTCCATGGTCTCTTCTACCTCTAAATCTCTTGCCTGCAGGAGGGGACAGACAGGAGGCCTAGAGTGGGACAGCGAAGAGCTGTCCATGGTTCTGATCTTGTCTGGTGATTGTTTAAGAGATGATGATCTCCGCACTCTCATTCTTCTTCCTTAGCCTCCCTCTTTCCACTTGGTCCTTTCACAGGCTGGAACAAATCATATTCCAGTTTCACTGTGGGCTGCTTAAGAGCTGAGAGAAAATGACGGGGCAAGTGAGTTGGTTCTGTTCGGATCCCAGTTCAAATGGGGTAGGTGCACGTGGAAAAACTGGGACTGGGGCTGATAACCGGCTCAAAAAAGGGGTGGGAGGAGGGGAGCAGATGGGTGATGCATGGAGATAAGGAATGTGCCCTATAGCACGTACACAGATGGGACAGAGTCTGGTATGGACTCAACTCACAGTGAACATATGAACTTAAGGGAACCAGGTCTCTATTTGGCTGGGCTGACATGAGTCAGGAGGGAAAAAGGTTGGAAAGGCCTTCTTTCCCTGAGCACAGCTCAGATGCTGGCTAGGACGGACCTGGAAGAGGCCAAGGGAATGGAGGGTCTTGGGTGGAAACCTGAACGACTCTGGACAGAGCAGATTCAGGCTCAATTCCAGTTGATGAAGCAGAGGCTGAAGTGACCAGCCCCGAGAAGAAACCCCAGGGGCCATCAGCCATAGAGAACCCATGGCCTCATTTGAGAAGTTGGAGGGAGCAGGTTATGGTGATGATGCTCCCAAAGGCTTTTGCAGAAGCCTCCCTCCTCAAGAAGAGCAATCATTCTGACCCCACATTGGCCAAGGCATTCAATGTCACAGCGATTTAACCGGTTTCAGCCCCTCCCTCCCACCCACCCTGCACAGTGAGGGCCCTGCTCCCTTCCCTTAAGAGAGGAGGGAGCTGAAACTCTGCTCTTGAAGCAGAGTGTAAACACCATGGAGAGGCTCCAAGAGGATGGAGCATCTAACTTCGCAAGGCCCAGGGTGTGGAGTGATCGCCACACCTCTTTTAGCCAGCGTGCTGGCCAAGTTCCCCACTAGGGGGATTCCTTGCCCCCCAGGACTATAGTCTCGTGGAGAACATGGTGAGTGGGATTCTCTGTCCCATGTTCCCTCTTGTATCCGATGAGGTTTATGAATGACATAGCCTATAAATAGGGCTGTCACTTGCAAGGGTGGAAGGTGAGGCAAAGGGAGAGGGACACTCCCTCGACTCCCCGCCCCATGGTGTTCGGCCAGCCCTCCCCCTATCACGCTTCCTTGGGGTATCAGTCCTTCTCGAGGGCAGCGCTGTCCTCGGCGATGCCCTGGGCGGCCAGCTCAGCCAGCACGTTGTCCAGGTAATTGGCATCTGGGTAGCCGTGGCCCGTGAGGTTGGAGCCAAACTCCGTCTTGTGGTGGACTTCATTCCAGATGACGGTGTCAGACTCGCCTGTGGTGCTGGAGGTGCCCACGGCAAAGATCAGTCGCCGATCCCAGGCAACCAGCAACAACTTCAGCACCTGGGAAGGATGACAGAGGGAAGAAAAGGTGTGGAGGCAAAGTCGGATGGACATTCAGGCGCAGAATCAAGGCTCTAAACTGTTCCCACTCAGAATCCAGAGTCACGGCTAGGAGACCTCCTAAGCCTGCCACTCAGCTTTGAACTCCGTCTCTCTTCATCGTGAAACCTTCCAGGGCTCACCCTTGCCTTGTTTTCTCATCATCACCAGGATAGTTTCTCTTCTCCCCCACTCAAGCCTTTCAGAACATTCCCTTTGCAGACTCACGATCAGAAATGAATCTTAGAGAAGGAAATGAGCATTTATTAAATGCCCACTGTGTACCAGGCACTGTGTTTAATACAATGCCTAGTATATATAGTAAGCATTTAAACATATCATCTCATTTGATCCTCATAACCTTGAGAGGGAGGAGCCATTATTATCCTCATTTTACAATTGGTGAAACTAAGGCAGAGAGAGGTTAAGTGATCTGCCCTGGGTTACAGAGCTAGGAAGTGTCTGAGGCTGGGGGTGAACTTGGGTCTTCCTGATTCCAGACCCAGCCCTCCATCTACTGCACCACCTAACTGCGTTTGAACAGATAACATAGAAAACCAGAGCAAGATTGGACTTTGGAACATGGAATGTCAGAACTGGGAGGGAAGAATCAAGAACAGAGTTCCAGAGCTGAAAGGGATCTTGGAATGCAGCCTCTGTGGCTTCAAAGCCAGAAACAACTTCATAACACAGAATGTCTGAGCTGGAACCAGTATCGAAGAACATTAAATCTAGCCTCTCACTTCACAGATGAGAAATTGAGGTTTAGGGAGGGAAATGAATGAATTGTGGAAAGCAATCTGTCCTGTAGACGTGGCCTGAAACCCCAATTATACTCTGAAGCAGCATTTTTAGGCCAGAAAGGCCTAGACCTCAGTATAGGAAATAATGCTTGCTGTTCCGCGTAGACCATCTTACCATCTGCCCTGATGCTAATGTGGATCCTTCCCTCCTTGAGCCCTTCCCCCTACTTTATATCAGGAAAGGGTATGCCATTACCTGTCCTTGGGCTCCACTTGGTATCCCTCTAATTTCCTAGACCACAATTCCCTTCCCTGGCTACCGTTCTCCTCCATGTGGTATAGAATTCAAATTCCTTAAGGGTATGAATTAATTCTTTGTATCTTGAGCCTGGCACACATTAAATGTTTAATAAATGCTTTTTCATTCATTGATTCATTTTTTGATTTATTTCCCTACAGTAGAAGCACCTCCGGCTCCGTAAAGGGGTCAGCCAACAAGGCCGTTTCATGCATATGGTTCACGAATGGTCCTAGGGCCAAGAAGACAAGGGAGGGAGTGGAGGGATCTGGCAGCCTGAGCCTCCCTCATCAGTCTGGCCCTGGTACTACTGTACAGTTCCAGCCCGAAGAGTCCAAAAGGCTCGGATTGGAGTCCTGACTGCCACCTTCGCGTCTCAAGCCTGTTTCCTCCTCTAAAACCTGGAAGCACCTGCCTTTGTCTGGAAAACAGGAATAATGAGACACACACTACCTACCTTCCAGGGCTGTTGTAAAAACTAAATGAGATAATGGATGTGAAAGCTCTTTGTAAAGTGTTCTATCAAAGCAGGTTGTTGTTGTGGTTATCATCATTACCAAAGATCAGACATGGTCGTAGCCCCACGGAGGTTTATAATTTAAGGGTGTCCTGAGTGGTGCAGCCATGCTCACGGGGAGAGATGAGCCTGTTCATAATTAACTTAGCCACGACCTGACCAGACCCACTGCTTTTCATTTAGTTAATAACAGCTCCCGTGTGTAACATGCCATGGTTTTCAAATCATTCCCACATTAATTACTGTATTTAATCCTCACAACAACCCAGTGAGATGAAGAGGACAGGTGTTATTATCCTCATTTGACATGAGAAACTGAGGCCTTTTAGGAAGGCGAATGGACTTGTCCCGAGTTGGAGGGAGGGTCTTGGCTAAACTCCTGGGCTTGGGACTCCTGGCCAGACTGTCCCTCTCCTGAACGTCAGCTCAACCTCTTCTCTTTAGCATGATGGTTCTTCATATTTTTTAATGTTCTGGACCCTTCTCACAGTATAGGGAAGCCTGTTCTCAGGACAGTGTTTTAAAAATACATAAGATTTCAAAGGAAACCAATAATATTGAAATACAGTTATCAAAATAGTAAAAATTAAAAAAAATTTTTTAAAGAGTTCATGGAGTCACAGATCCCAGGTTAAGAATGTCTGTTTAAGACTAAGCACATTACAGTCAGTTAAGACTAAACATACGTCAGCCAGAGGGAAGGGAAGCAAAATGTCCCCATACAGCAAGGCATGGCCTGGGGAGCCCCAGAGGAGAGCAGGGTCCAATTCCTATCAGGATCCAGATTGAGGAGGGAGGAACACATTCTCTCTGACCAAAGGACTACTTGGGTTATGTATTGCTTCCAGGTCAATATCACCTTTTGACCAGCGAGAATAGGCCAGGGATGACCTCAGTCCTCTTCATTCAGTATTTGGTAAGAAGCAAAGCTTGGCATTCCAGACCCTAGGAAAAAATTCTCACCTTCCTCCCTTTCTCACTATCTGGGAGGTAACAATGTCGAGGGAAGCCACGGGCGGTGAAGCTCTTCCCAGGATTCGGGTGTTCTGGTCCCTGAGGGAATAAAAGAAACACAAAAAGGGGTTTTCAAAGAATTTGACTCCAAAAGAACTCCTAGGATCTGACATTTTCAATACACCTCAACCAATATTCAACTCCATCAGTACGAGAAGGAGAGGCAGGTGGGCACATCAGGCTACCGGCAGCAACTCCTATCAGATCTGACATTCTGTGTTCTAAGGTTCCCCCCAGCTCTGACATTCCATGTTCTAAGCCCCCTGCCAGATCTGACATTCTATGTTCTAAGGTTCCACTCAGCTCTGACCCCCCATGTTCTAAGCCCCCTGCCAGATCTGACATCCCATGTTCTAAGGTACCACCCAGATCTGACATTCTGTGTTCTAAGGTTCCCCCCAGATCTGACATTCCATGTTCTAAGGTTCTACCAAGCTCTGACATTCCAAGTTCTAAGCCTTGACATTCCCTGACATTCCGAGTATGTAAAAAGAGACTGCAGCTCAAATTCCTCAGACCTACCAATAACTATGTGCCCATTTTTTTAAAGGACCATCAATACATCTGCTAGGGTCCTTGGAACCAGAAAAAAGCCTCCTGAGGCTGGCAAATACTTGGTGGACTGGTACAGCTTGTCAAATGCCAGATCTGACCCTTGCCAGTTGTGTAAAATTGGGTGGGTAAGGAGATTTCCCTTCTCCAAGCCCTGGTTTCCTTATCTGTAAAATGACACTAATAGCTTTTGGACTCCCTACCTTCTACGGTCCATCTACACTCACCTGAATCCCTGGGGGGATATTGTAGATTATCCGGATGGTTTTGCAGTCTGGGTGCCCAGGCAGGGAGTGGGGGATGAGGTGATACTCCATCTTCCCAGGGGGCTGGGTCCCTGTCTTGACACCATAAATGGTTTTGCAGGTTGGACATTGCAAACTTCCATCCTGTGAAGGAGGCAAGGCACAGAAACAGCTGAAACGAGGAGACGGACTTGGGTAAAATCTCCAAACACAGAAGGACGAGGCGGAGGGAGATATGAAGGCTGCTTAAGCTCAGAGCAGACCTCTTAGCCCTCACCCAGCCTAAGAGGATGTGGTCAGGAGACAGCTGGGTTCTAGTGGTCACTTTGCTGCTCACCAGCCATGTGACCCAGGATAGGTCATTTCTCATTTTGGGGGGTTCAGCATCCTCAACTGCAAAATAACAGCGTTGGACTCTATTACCTTTGAGGATCCTGTGAGCTCTGATATTTTATTTATATTATATTTAGTTCTAACATTTTGTGTGCAGAAGCTGGTTCCAGTTCTAACATTCCATGTTCTGTGTTCTAAGGTCCCTCCCAGCTCTGATGTTGCTTGCAGAGTACATTTTAGTCTTTTTGCATGTGGATTAGACTAGGGCTGCCGAGGCAGTCCCAGCTGATTTTCAAATTATGTGAGTTCTAAGTTTTCAAGTTTTGCTCAGCTTTGACATTCTATGTTCTGTGTTCTAAGATTCCTTGCAGCTCTGACATTCTAGACGGTAAGGCTCCTTCCAGATATGGCATTCTATGTTCTAAGGTTCCACCCACCTCTAAAATTCTAAGTTCTAAGGGTCCCTCCCCCCTTCTGACATTCTATGCTCTAAGGTTCCTCACAGATCTGACATTTTATGTTCTAAGGTTCCATGCAGCTCCGACATTCTCTGAATCTGTAAAAAGAGACTGTATTTCAAGTTCCTCAGCCATGCCAATGACTCCGTGCCCATGAAGAAACTCCCTTCACTCTGCACCGGCTTTTGTTTCCTGCAACATGAGTTGATCTACTTCATCAGAAAGCCCTTCAAAGAGCATAAAGAGCTAGGGCACTGCGGACTTTTACCATGCCTTTTTTTAGTCTTGATTATGAACCTAGGACTGTGCTAGGTGCTGTGAGCCATGCAAGCGACATCCTATGAAGACAATTCAAGGAGATTACAGCTGTTTTTAAGGAACAAGACAGACACAGGCAGGCATAACAGGGTCCAAAAGCCCAGAGATGATGCCGCTAACCCCAAAGTTGGCCAGTTTAACAATTCTGCCAATCCCAAGCAGACCTTGTGCTGGGGCTACAGAATCAGCTTAAGGCGAACCTCGACTTTGAAGCCCCTAGAAATTACTTCAGCCTATACCGATTTTTCCTTTTTCAGACATCAGGGAATCCCAGAATCTCCAGGTTATGAGGTACCTCACCTACCATCTTGTCTAGCTGGCACCCAACCAAAAACTCCCTTCTACAAAATACCCAAAGAAGAGTCACTCACTTTGACCGAAGCCCTCCAGTGAGGGGAAATTCCCTTCCTCTTCAGGACTCCCATTCCAAATTGGGAGGCTCTTTCTGACATCAAATCCAAGTTTGCCTCTTTCTACTCCCATTCATGGCTCCTACTTCTGCCTCTGGGGCCATGCAGAGAGGGTCTAATACCTCTTCTGCATGATGGCCCTTCAAACATGTGAACACAGCTCTCATATCCCGACTCTGACACTTTTTTCTCTCCAGGCTAAATACCCTTCAGCTAATTCCCATGACATGGTGCTGAAACCCTTCATCATCCTGACTAACCACCTCTGGATATCACCCAGTTTTTCAATGCCCTTTCCAAAAGGGCAGAAAATGAACAATGCAGAAAGTCTTAGATCTGACCAAGATGGCATCCAAGCTGCCAACACACCATCTTCTTCCTAAGGGTCTCAGAGGGAGCAGGCAAGCTTGGACCCCACCCAGACAAGCTGACCCCAACACATACCTTGTTTCCATTATTGTACATGGCAACCAGGCAATGCAGGTGATAGATGTGACCACACTCGGACAGCTTCCCCACCAGGTCTGGCTTGACTGTTGGCTGGGGGCCCTTATAACCTGATGGTGCTGCAAGGCGTTCCATGCAGATGGTGCAATCCTGTGGGGGCCACATGAAGGAAGAGGGCTTTTCAGATCATAAGCATCACAGAGAGGAAAATGGAAACCCACAACAGGGAAGACACTTACCCAAGGTCACACTGCTCCTTGGTACCAGGGTGTGGACTCCAACTCCAGTTTCATAAGATTCAGAGTTGGAAGGGACCTTAAAGGTCATCCAGACCAACCCTGACTCCCACCACTCACTTTACAGATGGGGAATTTGAAGCCCAAGGAAATCAGAGGACTGGCCCTTCCTCTGAAGGGAGGACAAACAGAAAGTAGCAGGGCTGAGACTGGATCCCGATTGTGGAAGGGCCTTAAGTGACAAACTAGGGTAGGGGGTCTTAACCTGGGGTCTGCGACCTTGTGTGTTTATGTATGTGTGTATGTATGCATGTATGAATGTATATATGTTCTTGTGTATATGCAGGCATATTTATATACACACATACATGAATTATACATATGTGTGTATGTTTTGAAAACTATATTTTAATGTAATCTTAATGTATTTTATTTTACGCATCTAAAAACATTTTTTCACAGAAAGGGTTCATAGACTTCATCAGCCTGTCAAAGGGGTTCATGATACAAACAAGGTGAAGAATTCATGGTCTTTTAATGGGATTTCTAATATACTCTAGAGGCAAGAGAGGGCTATCGAAGGTCTTTGAGAGGAGGAATAACATGGTCGGACGCATGCCTTAAGGAGGTTATTTTGGTAGATGCGGAAGGTCAACCCTGGTGACCACTGAACCATTTAACAGTGCAGGGGATAGGGATAAGCACCCGAAGCCTAAACTGGCCACCCCAATCTGAGCCCGCTGGTGACTCACCTCATCTGGGGGGTGGCGCACTTTCTGCAGGTACTTTTTCAGTACTTCTTCTGGAGTCTTCCCTGTAGGGATAAGGATATGAGAAGAGGTCACGGAAGGGACAATGATTACAATAACAACCATGTCCAACATTTATTAAGTATCCTCTGAGCACAGAGTACCAGGGGAGGAGTAAAGTGCAGATGAAACAGGTCCCAGGCCTCATGGACCTCACAGTCTAGGATAAAATCTACACACACACACACACACACACACACACACACACACACACACACAGCGCTGTTAGATTAAGAGCTGGAAAGAATCTCAGAGGCCGTAGAAGCTGAGTGGCCCTGCAGTAGGAGAGAGTCTGAAAAGGCTTAGATCAAAGCATGGAGCACTGGGAGAAAAGGGAATGAGGAAGGAAGGTTCCTTTATGGAACTACTAGACGTCAGAAATGGAAGCGATCTGAGAAGTCACCTCGTCTAATGCCTTCATTTTACAGAGGGAGGAAGTGAAGGTCCGGTTAATGATTTATCCCGGATCATGCAGTAAGTTAGGTGGAAGACTTGGGGGACTAAACCCTGGGCCTCCTGCCTCCCAAGCCAGGCTTCCTTCCATGATACCACAATACGTCCGAGAAAGGTCTTCATTCTGGCAGGAGGATTCCCATCTGAGGAGATGGGAAAAGGGACAGGAGTCTGAGGAAACATATCAGCTGAGGGGCTGGGCTGGAGACACAGCCCTCTCCTGGTCACACCTGGGTCACAAGAAAAGGGAGGCTTTCTCATGGTTGTCTTGTGCTTCCTAGGTTTCAGAGTGCTTCCATTTATATTTCCTCCATTAGACACACACGAATACCCAGAAGGTATGTAGGATAAGTAGCAGTAGATGGAAGAGGACTCTGATGTCCAAAGAATAGAAGTCGTGCAATCAGTGAATATTATATGTAGAGTAACCTTAGAACACAGAATGTCAGAGTGGGAAGGTCCTTAGAGCACAGAATGTGAGAATTGGGAGGGAACTTAGAACGTAGAAACGTCAGAGCTGGGAGGGTTCTTCCAGCAAAATATGTCCTATCTGGAAGGGCCCTTGGAGTCCAGCAGGTCAGAGACAGGAGAGTCCTTACAACACAAAATGAAAGATTCTTAGAACAGACTCTTAGAACATAAGATAACAGCACTGAGAAAAGGACCAGATCATCTGGTCTAATCCTATATTTTTCAGATAAGGAACCTGATACCCAGAAAGAGCAAGTGACTTGCCCAAGGACACACAGTTAGTTAATGACAGAGACGGGCCTTGAACCCAGCTCTTCTGACCTCCCCCTCCCCAGTGAAGTTGGGAGGGGGTACCTTTCTTGGCCTGTTTTTTCGTGGTCTTGCGGCTTGTGTTGGAGACCCCTGGGATAGACTTGATTTCACTCTTGCTGACAGGAGGAGGGTGCAGGACCAGCTTAGGAGGCCGGGTGAGGCACACGGGCAATCCTGCAGCGCTCATGAGGATTCCTGTGATTCCTGAAAAGGGAGCAGGAAAAGGACAGCAGATGAACAATCCATGAGGATGCCCCATTCCCTTCCCTCCCAGCCTTCTAGGATTCAGTGACTCAACCCTGACTCCAACATCTGCTCCCCTCTTTCTGGATTCTCTCAAGCATCACCCTGCTCATCCCCCTCCTTGAATTCCTCTTTTGTTGCCAAAGGACATTCAAATTCCCTCTCTCTGACAAAAGAAACCTTCCCCTTTACTTCCTTTGCTCCAAGTCCCACCTGTCAAGCTCAAACAGAGCCAGAATAAGCCGTGTCTGCTTCCTAGGCAAAAGTTGACAATTGTATCTCTCCCACATCACTGTTCAATGAAGGCTTTAAGCCTTCCAAAACATGGGCCTTGAAAGATCACAAAACAAACTACCACAGGCCGTGGAGAGGCCCCGTTTTCTGGCATCAAGAAAATGTGCATCTATAATGTCATAGCAAAGGGTATTATATACCCCAAGAAGGTCAAAGTCAGAAAGGTCCCATTGATGTTACAATAATTGGAGCAGTCGCACCTTTTATGGGAGCAAAGAACCAGAAGCATGGTGTGCACCCATCAACTGGGGGATAGCTGGACACACTGTGGTGCATTCATGGAATGAAATGCTATTGGGCCCCAAGAAATGACAACTAGGAGGAAGGCAGAGACACATGGGAATATGGGTATGATTGGACATGGAAGAAAGGAAACAGAACCAGTAGTAGAATGCACACAATGACACAATGACGAACAGGAAGAAACAAAAAACAAACGACAAAAGGAAAATGGGTGCAGTGTTACGACAGTGGCCAATCTTGGCCCTGGAGGAGAATGAGGAGATGCCCCAACCCTCCTTCACTGAAAGCAGGGGACGATGGCTGTGGAATGGTGTATACCCTATGGGACATAGGTGCTGTATTGGTTCAGCTTGGGGTTAACTGTTTTCTTTGTTAAAAGAGAAAGCTCGTTGTGTGGAGTGTGTGTGTGTGTGTGTGTGTGTGTGTGTGTGTGTGTGTGTGTGTGAATTTGGGGGGTGGGTAGGAGGGAGAGTTAAATATGGAAATGTCAGTTGTGTAAAGCCCAAAGATAATGGTAAAACTTTTAAGTAAAAGGAAGAAAAAAGCTGAAGTAGAAAAGTGTCCCTTTCGTTACCCACTTCCCTCCCCTCATCTGTGTGCCAGGCAGCTGCTGATATTGGGGCAAAGCCAAGGGGCCTCTCTTACCTGCTAAGGCAGGATTCACAGGACTGGACCCATTGAGGTTTTTCACTGGGACAGTGGGGACACTGTGTAAGGGAGGAACACACATATTATTATCTGTTTTGTGTGTGAGTATGTGTGCATCCTTTATGATCAAGAATCCTCAGCCCAAGAAGAGTTCCCCCTTCTCTTCACGGGCATCCCAGATCCTCTATTTCTGACCTGTGTGCACTTAGGGAAGTTACTTCCTTTGTCTGGGTCTCTATTTCCTCATCTGTGGATGGGATCAGACTAGATTGGGGCAGTCCCTGGGCCAAATTCAGACTGCTGCCAGGTTAGGCACAGCCCCAGAAGCTAAGAAAGGAAATTAAAAATGTAAAAACCATTCTTAGCTCTCAGGACTGAGGAGAGCTTGATGGAACAGGATAGCTAAGGGACTGTTTCCTTTTGATCATTGTATTCCTAGTGCTTACCACGATGCCTAGCTTCGTACATGCTTGTTGGGATAAAATGAATCCCACGATTCTCTTAACAGTCAGAAAAAGCTCAGAATCAGGAATATCTCCAAATAAGGTTCAAGCCCCTCTTTGAACATATACTGGGCTGCATCACATTGGTAACTTCTCAGTGACCCAGGCAACTCTTTAAAAATGTAGAAAAGGTGCAGCTATCTGAAGTGTTCAAGGGAATTGGCTCGCTGGGGATTCCCTATGCCAATGAAATCACAGGTTGGTTTCAAAAAACAATCCCCTAGATACTGCTAGGCTTTGTGCAACAAGACCTGAGCCCATCTTAACAGACAGAAGATGAACTGTGATAAAAGAGGCAAACAGGAAAAGTGAGCTCTCCAGTCACTGCCCCACCCATCCCCTGGGGCCCTGAGGGGACAGGTGCTTATTATGGGTGGTGGCTGGTAGTGGGGCAGGTGGAGGGGTATCCTCCCAACCCTTTTTCTAAGGCTAGTTCCACAAAAGCCCAGACCTGGGGCTTTTGACCAATTGCCTTTGGTGTGGTGGACAGGGCCCTGGATTTGGAGTTTGAACCTGGGTTCAAATTCTGCCTCAGACTCTTCACCTCTGTGTGAAGTCAAAGGAAACGTGAGTTTGCAAATTTAGAGACATCTCCACGCCACACATTCACATGGACTATTTGTGCCCAAACTGTGGGAGAGCCTTCCGAGCTCATATTGGTCTGATTAGGCTGTGGGACACACTAGACCTTTGACTCTGACACAGTGGTATCATTTTGGTCCTCTTTGAGGACAATAACCATTCACCTCCTTGTGCCTCAGTTTCCTCATCTTTAAAATAAGGGGGTTGGCTTCAGCAGCCACTAGGGTACCTTCCATTCTAAATTTAGGAGCCTAAGACTGAGAGAAAATGGATGTAGACATGGGGATACAATGAAAAGGGTCAAAGATTGCTCTAGAATCGGAAGATCATGACAGAAAAGAGGAACCAGGAGCAAGAACCATCCCCTAATCATACCTGGTTGGAGCAACTGGTCTCAAAAAGGAGCTGAAGAAAAGCCATGTAAGGTCTGACAGAAGAGAAGTGACATCTGGGCTATGGGATGATGGGAAAGGGGACAGGGACAGAATGGGACTCAGAAGGCACAGCTTGGGGTGAGATCAGAGCAAGGAGAAGGGCTCCTACACACACAAAAGTGGGGAAGGAGTGGAGATTGAGACTCTCTCCAGCCTGGGTGACCCTGATTGGGCAGTTCTTTTCTGGGCCTCGGTTTACCCATCTACAAAAAGAGAGGGTTGGTTAGATCATTGCTAAGATCACTTCTAACTCTAAATCCTATTTAAAAACAGTTCAGTTACTCTCAGAGTTTTCTCCCCACTTCGGATCAGAGATTTTAGCCTGTTAAAGAACTATTTTCCCAACAAAGGGGCAGGGATTTTGAAGACAGCACCTGTTCGACCCCCCTACCCAAATGCTTCTTAAGTGTCTTCCGTGATAAGTTCTCAGCGATCACCATCAGGGGATGATAGCATTGCACCTGTGTTCTCCCAAGCACCTCCAAAAGAAAGCCCCCATCTTAGCTGATATGTTGCAGTGATTTGGGTGACAAAAGCCACCTTTGTTCCCATAAACTGGACTGACAGGTTTCCCCATCCGACCCAGGCAAACAGGAAATACCAGCAAAGTACAGGCATGTAGCAGGCCTGTCCAGGGAACTAGGCTTACATGAGCAGGTGTAGGAAAGACAGAGAACATACACATACACATAGTCATGTGAGGAGGTAAGTATTCCTTCTGTCTGCCAGGAGACGTGTGCTCTGGGTACAGGGACAACCAAGGCTGGAAGTGGCTTCAGGGAGAAAGAGGGCTGGATCAGCAGTTGGGGGTGGGAGAGAGGCAGGGGGCTAGCTTCTCCAGCATCTAATGGTGATCTTAGAAAAGTAATTTCCCCTTACTGGGTTGGTCTTCATTTTCCCATGTGAAAAATGAAGAGATGGGACTATACGATTTCCAAGGTCCTTCCCAGCTCAGACATTCCATGTTCTAAGACCTCTCCTAGCTCTGACATTTTCTGTTCTAAGTCACTTAAGCTGAGGTCCTGTCCATTTCAAGCATTTGAGCACTTAATAAATGTCTGCTGACTGATAACTGTTAAGATCCCTTTCAGTGCTGCTACTTTTATGTTCTAAGCTCTGATGTACCAGTTCTGACATTTTTTTGTCCCGTGGCTTAAGTTCCGCTCACTGCTAATGTCCTATGTTCTATGTTCTAAGATTCCCTCCAGCTCCGGAACTCTATGGCTGTACTCTGATAAACGCCCATGATTCCTTCTATCCTCAAGGACCCAACAACACCCTCCTCAAGAATGGAACAGAAGTCCCCCCAAAGCTGTCCTTCCTTTCCATATTCCTTGCTCATCTACGACTAAAGAACTAGGAAAAACCAGAGACAATGACCAATGGGAGAAAGTCAAGCCCCAGGGGAACCCAGGGTGATAATTCTAACTGTCAGATCTCCTCAGGACAAAAGTCAAACGCTAGGGTGTGGTTATACGTCCCTGCATCAGTGTCAGGCCTGTGTTTCTCTTATCAAGCCCTAGCCTTATACAAAACCATAACGTGAAATCCAGAGCTCTCTAAGAGATCCAGTCAGTGCCAAGGTCCACACTGGCCACACCTTCTGCTGGGCCCAAGCTGTTCACATTAAGTCCGTCCCTTTGAGAAGAGGCAGGGGCAGAACAGAGGCACGCAGAGCGTTGCTATGAAGGCGCCATAATCCATCACAGCCGCCAGGCAACCCCACTTAGGCCAGCCTGCCCCATTCACGTCGGCCAATCAGAATACTCCTTAGCTTTTTGGCTTTCTCTAAATTGGGGGAGGGCGTCTCATAAACCCAAAGGACTTGATCTATATGACTGAGAAAATGAAAAGACTGGAATGGGGTTGGGGGGAGGGGGGCGGGGCGGGGAGACATCTCTGTAGAAACCATAGTGAGAAGCAGGGGTTTTCACGGAGATAAACACACCAGCCCAGGAATCCCCAGAGCTGGACAATGGTCCGTCACTACGGTAACTGAGGCCTAGCTGGAGATAGAGAAATCACTAATCTAGAGGAGACACACAGAGAGACAGTTCCCGCCCTCCTAGCATACATACCACTCCCCCCTTCTACTCTTTAGAAACACCCCCTCCTTGTCTCACTGAATAATTCACAGGGTCTTTTGTGACCCCCACCCCCCAAACCTTCTCTATCCCATTCCTCCTGCCCATCCCCTCTTTTTTCCGTGGGAAAGTTGCTTGAAGAGGTCATGGGCAGGGGGGAGGGGGAAAAGGGGTGAGCTCCGACAGAAGGCCGATGGCAAAGTCAGACAAAGGGGGATAACATGCTAATTAAGTGGCCAAGAAAGGGCTGAGAGAAGATGGGTTTTGGGGTAGGGGGCAGGGGAGGGAAGACTGGAGGAAGAATGAAAAAGGAAAGGACTGGGAGATATGGAAGGGTAGGCAGAGGCCTCTCTGTCAAGGCAACAGTATAAAGGGGAAAGAAACTACTTTTCTATAGTCCTTTTGATACACCACTGCCCACCCCGCCCACCCCTACTCCCTGCCTCCAATTCTATTGGCATCTAAAGAAGAGGAGAGGGAAAGAGAGAATGAATAATCAACTCAGCCATTAGGATTCAAAGGGATTCCGGGCTCCCCACCTCCACTTTATATCATTGGGCTTTGCTGGCATTTTCAAGGGGCACCAGGAATGACCAGGGACATCTGGGACTTGATGCCACAAGTGGCCTACGGGCCGTGGCTGGAAACCTTTAATGACTGGTGATGAGCATGTCAGAGAAGGGACGGAAGGAGTGAGGCTGGCCTTCCGTCTCCCCGAGGAGCTTGGCCAGCTCAAAGGCTCCCTATCTTTACGATGAGGGCCTAGGTTCCCTCCAACTCTTATGTTTTAAGATTCTACGATTCCATTTTAGGCAGTGCCATGTTCCTAGGCGCAGAAATCTAGCTGAGGGCAATTTCATCCTCAGGTCTCTCCATAAGGGTAGGGAGGATTTCATTTTTAGCTTTGGTTTCCCAGGGCTCAGAGCACAGCAAGTACTGAACCGATTGAGTCTAGTATTGATAATAGGTACTCATGGCCCCAAAGTCACCCTAATCACTTGAGTCAGCCAAAGACCAGAGACAGAGCTGGGGTTCCCCAAAAGGAAAGAAGAGGTTGGAGAGGTCATAGGATCACAGACTTGGAGCTGAAGGGATACAATGAAGGGATGAGTTAAAGAATGGGGAGCAGATCTCTCACCCCTACCAGACAACACCCTTGGGTAAGACTCCCTTATCTAGTCATTTATACTGATGGTCACCAAGCCAAGAAGAAATAACTTTCTAGGATTTACAGTTTCGAAGAAACATGACCATCAACTAATCCAATCCCTTAAAGATGAGGAAACTGAGGCCCAAGAAAGTAAATTTCCTAGTCACATAGATACATGTTCAAAAGGCAGGATCTGAACCCAGGTATTCCTGATTCTAAGTACAGTACACTATTCACTACTCTGTGCTCCTTTTTTCAAGACAGTTTGACTTGCTTAAAGGGATATTGGGAATTACAACGGAGCCTTTCCCACCAAACCACCTGAGAGACATGAAACAGTGCCTCAGCTCAATTCTCACTTCAAGTTAATTTCTACGCCAGTGAAAATTCTTGGGTGGAGAGACGTCTGGACTCGGGAGGTATCCATCCGCCTCTCCCTCCCAGTGTGTGTGGCACCAGTTGTTGATCTGACCTCCATTATCCCACCCCAGCATTTTACAGGATGACTCCTTCAAGGACCCCTTTGAGCTTTCAGCTGGGGTCCCTCAGCATGGAAGAAATGGAGACACCTACCCAGAAGCAATCAGTACTCTGGACTGGGCGATGGCCAGACGCTGCAGATTGGTTCGGTTCAGGGTCGCCAGAGCTACCCGCCCGTTCTTGCTGGTGGCCCCTGGGGGGCTGGCTGGGGAGGCTGAGGAGCTCAGGGCCGGCGTGCTACTCGCCTGCCTCCGGTTCACCTGTGAGGTCATCGTCTTCCCCGGCCCCCGAATGGTGCCCATGCCATCCAGAGGCTTGAGCCCAGCACCCGGAGGTGGGGGCAACTTGGTCCCACTAGGGGTAGGCATGTTTTTCCGGGCAGGCATGGGTGGTAGCAGCCCCATGCCACCATTTGCCCCAGCTGCTGCCTTGACGCTCATTACCAAGAGGCACTGTGGGCAGGAGCACGGAGGGCCTGGGGGGGAGCTGGCCGTGCCCTGACTGACCGGCCAGGACTGAGACTTGGGTAACGTGCCTGTGACCATGGGGTAGATGAGGTCAAGGCGGTGTCGGATGTGACGTTTACGCTGGGTCTGCCTGTTGATCTGACTCATTGTGCCAAAGTCAATGACGTAGCAGAAGCCAATGGAGGTGAGGTCAATCCAGGGGTGCTGCTTCTCGTAGGCATGCTGGATGGTGATGCCTACCTCCATGTCGTAAGGGGTCCAAGAGCCATTGTCATTCTCCCATTCCCAGACCACACCTTTCCCAGGTGCTGAGGCTGGGTCATAGTAGCTTCGACGGACAGGACGGAGGGTCCCTGCCAGAGAGGAGAGAGGAGAGTGTTAGCTACTCCGCCTGGAAACATCCCCGTATACCCTTCTTCCAGCGCTGGGACCCTACGCCATTTTGCGATTAGGTGACACTGGGCAATCCCTTTCATTGCTCAGGCCCTTGGTTTCATCGTCATCACCATCGATAACATTTATATAGCACCTACTACATGCCAGGCACTGTGCTAAGTGCTTTACAAAAATTATGCCCCTTGATCCACGGAAACCGAGGCAGACAGAGTTAAGTTACTCGGCCAGGGTCACACAGTATGTGTTTGAGGCTGGATCTGAACTCAGGTCTTCTTGGCTCCAGGCCTAGTGCTCTATCTACTGTACCACCTAGCTACCGATTAGAAATAATGAGAGCTAACATTTTAATGCAGGGCTTTAGCATTTGCAAAGCACTTTATATCCATTACCCCACTTGATCCTCACAGCCACCTCACAACTTGTGAAGTGGGCACTATTAATAACCACATTTTACAGAAGAGGAAACTGAGACATAGAAAAATTAAGTGACTTGCTCAGGGTCACACAGCTTAGTAAGGGATGGCGCAGATTTTGAACTCAGGTCTTCCTGATTCCAAGCTCTGGATGCTGTCAACTATACCACATAACCTCCTCCCCCCTCCCCACCCTTGCTAAATGAGGAGGTTGGATGAAGTTTTTTTCATTCATCCCCCAAACATTTATTCTGCATGTATTACGTGCTGAAAAGTGTGCTAGGGGCTGAGGAAGTTACATAGCTTAATAAGACACAGGGTCCTGGAAGCAAGTTATTTATTAAGCTCCCTTGGTCTCAGTCTCCTCATCTGTAAAATGAGGCAGTTAGATTCGAGGGCCTTATGATCCTGTCCCAGGCAGCTTTCAGTCTCATAGAGAGAAAACACATACACACACATGCATGCACCTACACACATGCACAAGCATGAGTGCACATACACACGCCATGAACATGAAGACGGATGTGGGGACAGCCCCCACCTGGAGGGGGGCAAAGGCAAACTAAGGCTGATGCAATGACTCCTTCTCTGAAACAGAATTAAATTATGCCAGAGGAAGAAGAAGAAGAAGAAATAATATTACGTATTTATCTAGTGCCTTCCCTCCAAGGAGCTCCAAGCACACCCTAGATGCTATCCCTGTAATATGCAGTGTTGCTAGGACAGAGGGAGGAAGGAAGGAGACAGAGGATATTAGATTATATAATATTATTATTATATTAATTTCTCCATGAGGAGAAATTAAGGGATGGGGGACAAAAGAGTGACTCCCCTCAGGTTTTATTGTCCATCAGTGGTAAGACCAGGAAGGAAGAACGATAATACCCCATTGCCACAGTTAAAGAACTTTGCTTTCCGTCTCTGTGTTGGATGGGTGGTGACAGAATTATGATCCCCATTTTACAGATGAGGAAACTGAGGCTCCGGGAGGTGACGTACTTAAAACCCCTCCCGCTCTATGGTTTTGATCCCAGGATCTTACATCGACCTAGCCAAAGTCACATAGCTAACAACGAAAGGACTCAAAGAGAGGATCTACTTGTGATGCTTTGTCCACATCCTGCTGCTTCTCAGTCTAGCTCCCAGAGGCAGCAAGCTCAGTCTTTCCAGGTTCCGACTCTAGTTTTCCAGTTCTGCTACCACGGCTTCTAACCTAAAGTCAGGTCCCTTCTCCAATAAGGCATCATTCCATGAGGGAACACCAAAAACAAAGCACGGAGGAGGGGTCAGGGAAGAGGGAGGGCCTCAAGGATGCAGGAATCTTAGCATCTGTCAGCTTCATCACCATTCAACAATCTGATGGGAAAGGGTCCCTCCCCAGGCCTCAAGCCCTCCCCAACCTTCTCTCAGAGGGGAGACCCATGACCACTATGACTGAGGACAGCCTCTCATTCAAGAGGAGAAGAAAAGGAACAGTTACCATTCAGGCCCCTTCCAGGGTCATACCCCACCCCCCGGCCCCACATCTCAGAGCCCCTTAATGACCCCAAACGACAACATTCAGAGTTACTGGGAGACACAGAACAATTCCTCATTCAGTGGTAAGACCCTTGGAGGAGGGAAGAAGAAAGAATGGGGGGGGGGGGAACAATTATCCCTCACAATTTCCTTTCTAAAGAGTCCAGATGAAGACACTGGCTGCTACTCAGCCCCATGCTATGCATGGGGCTTTTTCTCCTATTTAGTATTTATTAGAGTCTACGGAGAATTGGGTGACCATAAGGAAAGGGCTAGGATGGGGGAAGGAGAACTCAGCTCCCCATCCCAGGGAGGATGGGGATACTCTATTCTCTCTTCAGTGACATTGTCCAACCCATCCCCCACTGACACCCTGGACTGTGGGAGAGGAAGTATGAAAAGAGGGCCAGGTTTGGAATCAGAGTCCCAGCTTAATATTTAATAGCTCTGTGACCAATGGGAAGGCACTTTACCTATACAGGATCATAAAAGAAAAGGATCTGAAGCTGGAAAGCACCTCAAAGGCCATCTGATCCAACCTCCTCCTTTTACAGATGAGGAAACTGAGGGCCGGGGGGGTGAAAAATAGGTATCTTGGGTAGAATTTGAACCCTGACCCTCTGATGTCAGGGTCTGTGCTCTTTCCACTATACCAAGCAACCTCTCTGAGCCTCAATTCCCTCACCTGGGAAATGGGTATCATAGCTGCCTGCCTACCTACCTCACAGTAAAGGAAATGTGTTGGAAACTTTACAGTTTATAACATATGTAGGATCTTCCAAAAGTTTCTGTACAGGTTTAAGATATTAAAAGTTTAAGTTACAGTTAACAACCATAACTGTGAAAAAACATTTTGAAGCAAGTTTCTCTGATAAAGCCCTCATTACTCAAATACATAGAAAAATGAGTCAGATTTAGAAAAATAAGAGCCATTCCCCAATTGATAAATGATCGAAAGATTTCAGATGAAGTAATCAAAACTACATGAAAAAATGCTCTAACTCACTATTGGAGAAATGCAAATCAAAACAATTCTGAGGTACTACCTCACACCTATTACATTGGCTAATAGGACAGAAAAAGAAAATGATAAATGTTCGAGGCGATGTGGGAAAATTGAGACACTACTGCACTGTTGGGTAGAGTTGCGAACTGATTCAACCGTTATGTAGACCAATTTAGCACTATGCCCAAAGGGTTATAAAACCATGCACACCCGTTGACCTAGCAATACCACTACTAGGTCTCTATCCCAAAAGAGATAAAAAAAAACAAAAAAGAAAAGGACCTATATGTACAAAAATATTTATAGCAGTTCTTTTCTGGTGGCAAAGAACTGCAAATTGAGGGGATGCCCATCAACTGGGGAATGGTTGAATAAGTTGAGGTACATGATTGGGATAGAATATCATTGTGCTATAAGAAATGATGAGCAGGATGACCTCAGGAAAACCTGGAAAGACTTATATGAACTGATGCAAAGTGAAATGAACAGAGCCAGGAGAACACTATACACAGTAACAGCCATATTGTGAGATGATCAACTGTGAACAACTTACTATTCTCAGCAGCACCACAGTCCAAAACAACTCTGAAGGACTTATGATTAAAAATGTTATCCATCCCCAGAGAAAGAACTGATGGAGTCTGAATACAGATCAAAGCTTACTTTTTTTGTCTGCTTTATTTTTCTTGGTTTTTTTTTTTTTTTGGTCTATGTTTTCTTTTACAACGTGACTAATGTGGAAATATGCTTTGCATGACTGCATATGTATATATTATCCCTCACAATTTCCGGATGAAGACACTGACTGCTACTCAGCCCCATGCTATGCATGGGGCCTTTCCTTCTATTTTGTACTTATTAGAGTCTAAGGAGAATTGGATGAACATAAGGTAAGGGTTAGGATGGAGGAGGGAGTGCAGCTCCCCACCCCAGGGAGGATGGGGATGCTCTATTCTCTCTACAAGCAAGCTCCAGTGATACTGTCCATCCCATCCCCCACTGACACCCTGGATTCTGGGAGAGGACGTATGAAAAGAGGGCCAGATCTGGAATCAGAGGGCCCCAATTGCTTGCCTTCTCAATGAGTGGTGTGGGGAGAAAGGGAGAGAAGGAATTAAAATATTGAAAACAAATGTTAAAAATTGGTTTTACATGTAATTGGGGGAAAATAAAATCCTAAATAAATAATTTTTAAAACGTTTTTAAAAGTTTAAGTTACTAAAGCTTAAACCTGTACTGACTTTCAGGACATTTTCTGTGCATAAATTTGAATTAAAGGATGTGACAACCTATAATCCTAAGGCTCCATTCAAAGGCACTGTGAAAACCTAAAAAGAAACTCCCTATTCTGGCCACCATTTCCCAATATTTCTTGAGTTCTTCTATCCCGAGTCGGCTCTGTTAGAATGTCAGCTCTTTAAGGGCAGAGACTTTTATTTGTTTGTTTATTTGGGCAACATTGGATTTTCTTTCTTTCTTTTGTTACATTTTAACTTCTGAAATGTCTCCCTCCCTCCTCACCCTGCCCTAGAGAAGGCCACCATTTGATGCACATTTATAAATATATGCAAAACCATAACATACATGCTTCTATTTATCAGTTCTTCCTCTAGAAGAGGACAGCATCTTCCTTCATGGGTCCTTTACAGTTGATCTGAGTATTTAAAGTACTCAGAATCACTTGATTGTTCACAATTATTCTTCGAACAACATTACTGTTACTATATACAACATTCTCTTGGTTCTGCTCACTTCACTTTTCATTATTTCATGCAAGTCTTTCCATGTTTTTTTTAAAATCAACTAGCTTATCATTTCTTACAGTACAGTAGTTGTTTAGCCGTTCCCCAATTGATGGGCATCCCCTCAATTCCCAGTTCTTTGCCACCACAAAGAAAGCTGCTATAAACATTTTAGAACATATAGGTTCTTTTCCTTTTTCCTTGATTACCTTGGGAAATAGATCTAATGTGATATTGCTGGATCAAAGGGCATAGGCAGTTTAATAAATCTTTGGGCATAATTCCGGATTGCTCTTTAAAATGGCTGAAACAGTTCCACCGACAGTGTACTAATGTCCCAATTTTTCCATATTCCCTCCAACATTTGTCATTTTCTCCTTCTATCATTTTAGCCAATCTAATAGGTGTGAGATGATATCTCAAAACTGTTTTAATTTGCATTTTTCTAATCAATAATGGTTTAGATCATTTTTATATGACTATACATGATTTTGATTTCTTCATAAAAAAGCTGCCTGTTCATATTCTTTGACCATTTTTCAACCGGGGAATGATGCATATTCTTATAAAATTGACAAAGTTCTCTATATATTTGAGATATTAGACCTTTATCCAAGAAATTGTTTATACTTCCCCCATTTTCTGCTTTCCTTCTAATCTTGCCTACATTGGTTTTATTTGCACAAATTTTAATTTAATGTAATCAAAATGATCCATTTTATACTCACATTTAATGTAATCAAAATGATCCATTTTGCACTCACAATCCTCTCTATCTCTTGCTTATTCATAAATTCTTCTCCTATCCATAAGTCTCATAGGTAATGTGTTCCACGTTCTTCTAGTTTTCTTACCCCTCCCTTTCTATGTAGGGCATGTAACCATTTTGACCTTATCTTGGTAAATGGTGTAAGATATTGGTCTATACACAATTTCTGCCAGACTGCTTTCCAGTTTTCCCAACTTTTACCAAATAGTAAATTCTTATCCTAAAAGTTTAAATCTTTACTTTTGTCAAACACAAGGTTACTATAATCATTTACTACTGTGTTTTGTATGTCTACTTTGTTCTACTGATCTACCTTTCTATTTCTTAAACAGTACCCGATAGTTTTGATAATTACTGCCTTACAGCATAGTTTAAGATCTGCTATTGTTAAACTTCCTTCCTTTACTTTTTTCATTAATTCCTTTTATATTCTTGACCTTTTGTTCTTCCAAATGAATTTTATTAGTGTGTTTTCTAGCTCAATAAAATAGTTTTTGGTAATTTAATTGGGATGGCATTGAATAAGTAGGCTGAGACTTTTCAAATTTTGTTTCTAACTCCCTAGCACTTAGCACAGAGCCTGGCAAATAGCAGGTATTAATAAACAACTGTCAATTGACTCTTCTGTAAAATGAGTGGGGTTAGACTTTGTTGTTGGTCAGTCATGGTCGACTCTTTCTGACCCCAGCTGGGATTTTCTTGGCAAGGATACTAGAGTGGTTTAGCCATTTCCTCCTCATTTTACAGATGAGGATACTGAGGCAAACAGGGTTAAATGACTTGCCCAGGGCCACACAGCTAATAAGTGCCTGAGGCTACATTTGAACTCAGGTCCTCTTGAATCCAGGCCCAGTGCTCTATCCACTGTACCATCTTGCTACCCCAAAGTTAGACTAGATGACCTCAAAGGAATATACCCAGGACTATAATCACTCCGAAGGCAGGGCCTGCTTTATACCCCTTTGAACCTTTCTTGGTCTCAAGCCCAAGGTTATTGGGCCTTCCTTCAAGGAACTCAAAACTCTGGAGGGATAAGAGTAGTCTTGTCACTTGACCCAAATCCTTCAGTCAGGCAGGCAGCAAGAGCTACTTCCGAACTAGAGGGGCTGGCAGATGCTGCCAGTGGAGAGGGTTCTATCTCATTCTCTGGGTGTTTATTAGACAATTAATGGTTTGGAAGGTTTTCTTCCTCAGCAGCTCCAGAGGCTAGTACTTGCCATAAGCCTCCAGGAACCCTTCTGATGATCTATCCCCTCTCAAGGTCAGCAGGAGAGACAAAGTAGAAGGTGAGTTTCTCCAGGAAAATGTAGGCTCTTCGAGGGCAAGGGCCGGTGCCTGGTGGGTACCTAATAAATGTTGGTTGGATTGAATTGAGTCAGAAGGCCTGGGTTCAAATCCTGCTTATGCTGCTTATTATTTGATGATCACGAGACAGCTGGTAGTACAGGGAATAGAACGCTGGGCCTGGAGTCAGGAGGACTTGAGTTCAAATTCATTCTCAGACATTTAGTAGCTGTGATCCTGGGAAAATCACTTAACTTCTGTTTGCCTTAGTTTCCTCAAATGTAAAATGGGGATATCAGCGCCTACCTCACAGGGTTGTTGTAGGGATCAAATGAGATAATATTCTAAAAATTGCTTAGCATACGTCTGATATACAGTAGGTATTACATAAATGCTCATCTTCCCCCCACCCACCCTACCGTTAACAACTCACTTCTCCCTCTTTGTGCCTCAGCTTCTGCATCTGCAAAATGAAGGAATTAAACTAGATGACCTCCAAGGCCCATTATCACTTTAATTCTTATTTTTCTATCCATAGGAAGCTCTTTGGGTCTCAGTTACCTCATCTGTAAAATAGGGATATCTGTATTGTCTAACTTACATAATTGTTTTGAAATTCAGATGAGATAAAGTATATACATAAATACTTTTCTCTTTTGGTTTCAGAGAATAGTGAAGGAAACTTCTGTCCAGCCTGAACCTGAATTCCAAGAGGTTTTCAACTTCAGTTTTTTCTGTGACCCACAGGCCCTTCTGGGCATCCTTGGTCCCACCCATCCCTACCAAAAGCACATCCAGAAAGATACTTCATGGCATGGAGCTTTCTGAGGCAGAGACTACAATATTTGCTTCTAATATGCCATGTCCCGAGATGGGTTCCTGCCTTCCCACGACTCCCCTTATAGCCACATGAAGACACATACATCACAGGAGCCAGATCTAAGCTGGCTTCCTGGGAGAAAAACTGAACCCAGCAAAGTCACAGAATCATAGGTTAGAAGAGATTTTTGGAGATCATTCGCCTTGCTAACCACTCCATCCCAAAAAGGAGGCATCTGAAGCCCAAGGAAGAGAAATGCTTTAGGATTATATGGATTTTAGCGCTGGTAGGGAGGGGACTTAGAGACTATCTAATTCAACCCTCTCACTTTAGGGGCCAAAATGGAGGCCTAGGAAGAAGAAATGAATGACTTTCCCAAGGTCACACCGTGAGAGATTCCAGATTTGAACGCAGGCCTTCTGACTTCAGAGACAAGGCTCTCTCTATTTTATCACATTGTTTCTCGACGGTTACACAGCTATCAAGTAGCAGACCCATGATTTGAACCCAGGACTTCTAGGGGCTCTTTTATGCTTACGTTGCTGCCATAGTTCTACTGGTAAGAGCAAACAATTACTAATAATAATGAGGCTGCTCAGTGGGGCAGTGGATAGAGCATCAGATTGGGAATCAGGAAGACCTGAGTTCAAATCCAGCCTTGGGCACTTACTAGCTATGTGACCCTGGGCAAGTCACTTAACTTCTGCTTGCCTCTGTTTCCTTATCCATAAAATGGGAATAATATTATTACCTAATTCCTAAGGTTGTTGTTGTAAGGATCAAGGGAGACACAATTGGTAAAGTGCTTAGCAAGCTTTAAATTCCTATGTAAATTCTAGCTCTTGTTATTATGATTACTGCCTTTCCCTGAAATTATCTCCAGTTTATTCTACATATATATCTTATGTATACATAATTGTTTTCTCATCCATCAGACCATGAGCCCCTTGAGCCCAGGAAACTATTTTTGCTTTTCTTTGTATCCCCAGTGTGTTTGGCACACAGTAGGTGCTTAGCAAATGGTTAACTGACTTGACATTTATGTAGCACTTTTAGGTTCTGCAGAGCATTTGAGGTACATTGACTCATTTCACCCATACAACAACCCCAAGAGTAAGCGCTATTATCCCCATATTACACATCGGTCAAGAAGCATTTATCAAATCTGAGTTAAAATCCCTACTCCACTCTTTACTTCCCAGTTGACCTTAGGTAAATCACTTAGCCTCTGTAGGCCTCAGTTTCCTCATCTATAAAATGAGGGGGAAGGACCGCATGGCTTCTGAGGTCCTTTATAGCATTATGTGACCTGCGTTTCCATTGAGAATACTCCCGCTACCAATGTAGACAGACATGTCTATAATTTGTGGGATGGCGTTGCCTAGAGCAGACGTGTCAAACATGTAGGCCAAGTGGGCCCAACCAGATTAAAATGTAATTGGGAAATACTCAACAAAATAAGTAAGAACACAACAAAACACAGATAATGTTCATTTGTGGTTTTCTAAGTCAATAATGGGCAAGGATCCCGTGGAGTTTGACATCACTGGGCCTAGACTACAGAAAGCTTAACTACCAGCCTAGGGTCACACAGCCAACAGCAAGCGTAAAGGTGGGATTCGAACTCAAGTCTTCCTGCCTCTGAGGCCAGCTCTCCTTCCCCACTAGGTCATACTGCCTTTGATACACAAATGTGTAGATAAAATAGTTTACTTCTTTTGGACTGGGCTTATTATTTCACCAGGACAGGGAACTCTCAACGAGGGTAGTGCCTCCACCCATGCTGGTCTCTTCCTCTTCAGCATCTGACAGCCTTCGAGAAGCCATCCAGATTCAGGGACTCGAGCAGGATCCAGCCAGTATGTGTCAGAAGTGGGATTCCAGGGTGGCTCTCCATGACTCTTAAGTCATTTTCCCTATGCACTGCATCATGCTGGTTTCTCACACAGAACAAATATAAGGTCATGTGGATAAGAAATAAGAGCAAGCGGACGGAATCAGGAAAGGCCTTGTGTGGGAGGTAGACGGCACAAGGTAAGCTTTGAAGGAAAGCAGGGATGGGGAAACTGAGGCTCGAAGATGAAGTCTTCTTCATAAGGACAGCTAGTGGGTGTCGGAGGCAGGACATGAACCCAGCTCTTCCTGATTCCAACTCACACCTCTGTCTACTCTATCTCCTACCCCATGCTGTCTCTTAATAATCAGTCATAATAAGAAGATACAGAAAGACAGCCTAACTGAAAGACACAAGAAAATTCTTGTTCCTATCTCTCCCACTGACCATCAGTTTCCTCTAACTGATATTACACTTCCTATTCTGGAAAAAAAAAATATAATTTAGGTCTGGAGCAAAGTCAGGGTTTCCACTGACTCAAGCATTTCTCCTGTCCTTATTTTATTGAGTTCAATTGCCCCTGTTCTTTCCTTTTTATTGAGGGTAGGGGGGAAGGGGAAGGAATTCAATTTAAGCCAAAAAAAAAAAAAATTAAGCATTTGCTACTTGAAAAGTCCTACACTCTGATCTAGCCACCCATAAAGTCAGTGGCACAAGAATTATCATTCAGGCGGCTAAGTGGATAGGGCATCAGGCCTGAAGTCAGGAAGACTCGTCTGCCTGAGTTCAAATCTGGCCTCGGACACTTACTACCTGTGTGACCCTGAGCAAGTCATTTAATCCTATCCGCCTCAGTTTCTTCATCTGGAAAGTGAACTGGAGAAGGAAATGGCAAACTACTTCAGTATCTTTGCCAAGAAAACCCCAAATGGGGTCACGAAGAATCAGACATGACTGAGCAACAAAAAAGAATTATCATCCCCATTTTACAGATGAGTAAACTGAGTCTGGTAGTGTTAGAGCCAAGACTCAAACCGTAGTGTGTTCCAACTCCAGGTCGGCCTCTCCTTCCACCAGACCCTGGCTGCCTTTCTACTAAATAGCAGAAAACATTGGTCCAGAGAAAGTAAATCTAGGTGACAGTGGACATGATGATGAAATATTGGACCCAGGCTTGTAGAAATAACAGACATCCTGTTTCACTTCTTTGCCCACCGATACCTCCCTTCACTCCAAGTCTTTCTGATTGTCTGGCCCAAAATGCCAGGAGGGAACAGGTTTAGAATCTGAAATGAGAAATCTGAGGCTGAGCTGAGGAGTACAGGGGTGCCAGGGCACCCTCAGCCAGGGTCTCCCTGGTGACTGGCAATGATGAGGTCACAAGCAGAGGATCTGGATAGGCAGAAGAGGTAGGGAGAGGACAAGGCAGGCAGAGAAGGCAACTTCTGAGCAAACAAAGCTCTCCAACATAGGAAAAGGTCTGGAAAGTTGATGAAGCAGCAAAAAGAGGAAGAAAGATGGGGAAGGGATGATTAGGGAAGGAAGGGAAGGGAGGCAGAATCCCCTCTGGGCAAGTTACTCCCAGTTCCCTATTGTTTGGGCAGTTTTGTTCCAAGTTTGAAAGTCTGGCTGGTAGATGGGGAGGTAATGTCTTTATAAAGCCGCCAGTGTATATGGCCGAGGCCTGGTGTATCGTTCAGGTTTATGGCCTTGTCAAGCCCTGGTACAGAAGAAAGAGCAGGTCGATTTAGTGTCAGAAAGACCTGGGTTGGAATCCTGCTTCTGGAAAGCATTATCTGTGTGACCTTGGCCACCTCACTGAACTTCTTTGGGCCTCAGTTGACTTATCTGTAAGATGAGGGGGTTTGACTAGGTAAAGGCTAAAGGATCCATCCAAGTATAAATCCTATGATCCTATAAGATTCTAATATAAGGGGTTCTAGCCCCGCGCACTATGTAAACACTGCGACTGGGGAGGTTGAGGCTGGTGAATGGACTGCCTGAGCTCGGGAGCTCAGAGCTGCAGTGCCTTCCAAATCATTTAGTCAGACTCCCTTATTTTTCCGATCAGAAAACTGAGGCCTAGTGAAGCTGAATGCCTAGCGGCATAATGTCACAGAGACAGTTCAAATCGACTGCTGAACCTCTCTAGACTTGATTTCTTCATCTGTCAAATGTTGATTTAAAAAAAAACAAAACACTTTCTCTACTACAACCCATCTCACAGGGTAATTGTGAGAATCACATGAGATAATGGATATGAAAGCACTTTGAAAACGACTAAAATAAGGTGTTGTTTTTAGTTACATTGGCAATTTGGCTTCCTTTTCCTCCACTATACCCGTGGATAGGAGCGTTCCCCAGAACTTACTGCAGTGTGGGACATGAAGTTCAGCCGGGTGATTTTAAAGCCTTCAGATGAACACTGGATACGGATCCTTCTTAGAGCGTCCCAAGGAGCATGTGCTGCTCCCTCCTTGGGCTTACTTGTTGCTTGCTATATACAGTGTATGTACGTATAAACACACACACACACGTGCGCACACACGTGTATGTACACATGCACACACGTGCATACATATGTAGACATACGCATACACATAGGTATAATACAATATACATGTGTATATGTGTACATCACCTTTCTGTGCCTGCCTATATAAGCTGTCCCCCATGGCTAGCATGTGCTCCATCTTCACCCCTCCCTTTCAAAATCCCCAGTTTCCATCTGGGTTCAACTCAAGTGTAACCTACTTGAGGGTGGAACTCCCTTTAACAATGCAGGCTGGCCTGCCCGGAATGTACCTAGTTAACTGTGGCTGGTCCCACAGACCTCGTCCCTAGGCCCCCCTTCTTTTCTCCCTTTTTACTACCTCACTTGGGGATCTCATCAGCTTCGACAGATTCAATTATCACTTCTATGCTGATGAGCCTCAAATCAACTTATCCAGCCCTAACCTCTAGGCTGACTTCCAATCTAGAATCTGCAATTGCCTGTCCTGTAAACACTTAAATTCAGCATGTCCACAAATGAACTCATCTTCCCCTCCCACACCCTCCCTTCTTCCTAACTCCCCTATTAGTCATCCTTAGTCCCCCAGGTTCACAACCTAGGTGTCATCCTCAGCTAACTCTCACTCTTTCTCTGTCTCTCTGTCTCTCTCTGTCTCTCCATCATCCAATCTGTTGTCAAGACCTGTCAATTTTACCTTGTAACATGATCCTGTATGTCCCCTTTCTTCCTCTCGACACTGCTACCCCTCTGGTGCAGACCCTTATCACTTTATACCTGGACTATTGAAATAGACTGCCGATGGCTTTGTCTGCCCCAAATCTGCCAAAGCCATCTTCCTAAAGGTCAATCTTCTTATCACCTCCTGGACCAAATGCAAAATCCTCTGTTTGGCATTCAGAGCCCTTCATAACCTGCCCCTCCCTTTGGGATCACTGATGCTGCAGTAGAATGTAAGTTCTCTGAGAGCAGGGACCAGTTCATCTTGGGTTGTTGATCCCAAACCCAGCACAGTGCCTGACGCACAGAAAATATCCAATAAATGCTTGCTGGATAAGATATAGGATGTCGGTGCTAGTAGGGGCCTTAGAACACAGAATGCCTTGTACACGGTATAGACCTCCCAGTGGGATGCAGGTTCTCTGAGGGTACCATTCTCTCTGGCCCAAGCAAAGCACCTTGCACACAGGAATAGGGACCTGAACCCTTTGATTTCATTGGCAGAGGGAACTCAGGATGGGGAAAGCTGTCTCTGTTAAAGTAAGTCAACCCTTGCTTTGTAACTCAGAGTCGGAGAAAGTTGCCTAGGATATTGAGAGGAGGGCCATACTCTTGAATCCAGGTTTTCCAGGCCCCAAGGGCATCTCTCTTATCTGCACTGCCTCTCTTTGCACTTAGTAGGCACTTAAGAAATGCTGCTTGAATTGAATTGGATCACATGTCAAAAGATGTAAGGTAATGGAATAGAATGTCGGATCTCCAAGGGGTCTCAAAAGCCAGCTGGTTCAACCTTATTTTCCCATGGAGAAAATGGAGGTTCAGGAAGGAGAAATCACTTGTCCAAAATAACACTTCAATCTCCTGACAGCGCCAGGGTTAAGGCTAGAAAGTGGGTTCTTTCTGAACCTATTACTGCCCATCATGCTTTGCTCCCCAGTAGGGGGAGGGGGGAATGTCGCTTAGCTCTGGAGTGAAGGCAGGATCCGTTGACGGGAGAGTTTCTCTCCTTCGTCCCTCCTCTTCCTCCCCTGTCCCACGGGGGAGCTAGGCTTCCCCCAAAGAGCACAAGATGAAGCACCCACCTGGAAGGGCTACACCCTAATTCTTACCCAGATCTCTGCAGGGTAAAATCCCAGGAGTATGGCTGGGAGTAGTGAGCCCCACAGCCCAGTGGAGCTATATGAGGTGCAGAGGTGGGTGTTATTTTGATATAAAAATCCCACACCTCCAAGTTTATTTTGAACTGAACTGGAATTCCCCCTTAAATGTCTACCCATCTGTCTTCTCCCAGGCCTGACCCCCCCTCCCAGAATCCTCCCTGTTCCTGCCTCACTAAACATCCAGAGAGAGAGAGAGAGAGAGCAGCACACACACACCAACCCAGACACACACAATCTTTCGCCTCCCTGCCCCCACAGCAACCTCCGTCCAAATTGCTAGGGCTGTGGGCCCTTCTTAATCCCTCTGGCTCAGTCCTTCCACATTCCTGCTCCTTATCCCCTCCCCACCACTAGTCTTCCTCCCTGCCCCAAGAGCCTCCTCCCCCACGCCCCAGACACACACACACACACACACACACACACACACACACACACACACAGAGTCTATCCCCTCAGGGAAAGGGGGTCAAGACCCTAGTAATTCTAGAATCTACCCCAGAAACCTAAAACCCACCCTGTGTGTGCCTGTCTGCAAGATGCTTGCCAAAGAGAGAAACAAAATGAAGAAGAAAATTCCCTTCCCATGACGATCCTAATTAGCACATAGGATTTGGGGTCTTTCCAATGAGTACAAGCATGCCGGGAGCAGACAGCTGTTCCTTGGCCTTCTGGGACCCTCCTAATCATCCTCTCCACAGCACCAGCCCTCCCTCCCTCCCTCCAGCAGCTGGGCTCCCCAGTCTCCTAAGTTGCACTGGGCTGCAACCTCAGGCAGAATTCTCCCACAGAAGGGGCTAAGGGAGGATTACTCCCTTAAGGTCCTCTAATTAATCAGTTAAATCTTGTGAATGATGCATTGCTACAGAGAGCCAGGCTTGGGCAGAGCTCCTCAGGACTGGTCAGTCCCCATGCCCAGCAACGCAGCTCCCTCCTGACCACTAGCTCCGGGTCCTACTCAGTCAGGCCAGTTCCGCCAAGGGTTTGCCACAGATTCTCCAAGTTGCCAGACCCCCAAGTCCCCAGCCCCAGCCTGAAGGTTTCCTCTCTACTTTCCCTCATCCAAAGACTTTTCCTCAAGCAAAATTGTCACCTGAAGGATGTTCATTCCGGGAAAACAAACCCATTTTCTCCACTAAAAGAGGGAGTCAGCTCCTGAGATTCAAGGGTGGTATTCCTGGGGGAATGGAGAAGGGGCGATACCCAGGATCTTTCTCTGAAAGAATGTGCCTCCTGCTGCTGCTGTCAATCCCCAGCTGGCAAAGTGAATGAGCTTCCCTAGCCTGGCATCTCTCACCAGCCTTCTTCCTCCTCCTTTCTCCACCGCGCCCTCTTCCCTCACCCAGCTTTTTCCCCCATCTGCTCCAGGCTGCGCTTTGGCACTCTCCGGTGCTCAACCCCAGCCCTCGGGCACGGAATGCCGAGGCATCCCCGGTATTCCATCGTGCCTCCTCTGACCAGGCCTCCTTCTCCCCGAGATACCCTGGAGGAAGAACGTGAGGCTCCCGGGAATTCTATCTTCCCCCAAGTTTGTCCCAGACCCGGGAGCCGACAGCAGAGAGGGCTGGTGGAACCCGCAGAGGGGGCAGAGGGGCTGGGGGGCCAGAGCTGTCACGGCCCATGGAAGGACGAGTGCCAGCTGGGGGGGGCGGCCGGAGGGGGCAGTGTGGCAGCTGGGGGGGCGGCCA
>NW_020944222.1:0-275 GCF_900497805.2 Vombatus ursinus | reverse complement strand
GGGCAGGAGGGGAGGGGGCAGTACCAGCTGGGGGAGAGGCTGGAGGGGGCAGTGGCAGCTGGGGAGAGGCCGGAGGTGGCGGGAGGGGCAGCGGCATATGCCAGTTGGGGGGCGGCCAGAGGAGGCAGTGGCAGCTGGGGGGGTGCGGCCGGAGGGGGCGGGAGGGGAGGTACAGTACCAGCTGGGGGAGCGGTCGTAGGGGGCAGGAGGGGAGGGGGCAGTACCAGCTGGGGGAGAGGCTGGAGGGGGCAGTGGCAGCTGGGGAGAGGCCGGAG
>NW_020944221.1:0-1593 GCF_900497805.2 Vombatus ursinus | reverse complement strand
TCCGGCCTCAGACCAAACACTTGACACTTACTAGCTGTGTGACCCTGGGCAAGTCACTTAACCCCAATCATCAAAAAAGAAAAACAAACAAAAATCCCAACCCTCCCTCACTCCTCCCACCCTGGTTAGTTACGATCTCATTTCTCTCCTCTCCTCCTCCACTAAACTCCTTTCCTCTCACTTGCCTCTAAACCCTCTGCAGTCTGGCTTTTGACCAGATCATTTTAGGGAAACTGCTCTCTCCAGAGTTCCCAGTGATGTCCTAGTACCAAAGATAATGACTTTTTCTCAGTCCTCTCTGAGCCTCTCGATCCCCTCTTCTCCTGGATCTTCTCCTGGGATTCTGGAACACTGTTCTCTACTCTTTCTTCAGCTCCTTCTCAGTCTCCTTTGCTGGACTGTCATCCAAGTCACATTCCCCACCTGTCCCGAAAGCTCGGTCCTGGGCTCTCCTCTGCCCCTCCTACACCGTCTCACTTGCTCTTACCAGCTTCCACCCGATCTAGAGGTCCGGCCCAGACTCTCTAGACCTCCAGTCCCACATCACCAAATGAATTCTGAACATCTTAAGCTGGATGTCCCAAAGACGCCTTAACTAAACACGTCCAAAACAGAACTCGTTATCTCTACCCACAAACCCTCCCTACTACCAACAAGGAGCACCATCATCCACTCGCCCAGGCCTGCAACCTCAGCGTCCACCCCTGCATCCCTCTCATATTCCACATGGCCAATCTGGGGCCATCTACTTCCACATCTCTCACATGCACCCCTTTCTCTCCTCTGACCACTACCCAACCTTCCTCACCAAGGGCTGCATTACCTGCCCCAAGTACTGACCACACAAGGGGCTGCAACTCACCTCCATACGCATCCGTTTGCAAATCCAGGTCAGGCGTATCTTCACTCACCTCCAAGAAAGGGATCTCACCCCTAGGAAGCTGGGAGGAGGGCCCATCCTGGAAAGAAGTTGGGAGTGGTGAGGACAGCATCTCAGTCCCTACAGAGAAGGCTGAGCTATATCCTTATGAGCCAGGCACTGTGCTAGGCGCTGGATTTTTCCCCATCACAAAGCGAGCACTCGTCAGAAGCAGGCCCTAATGCCAGGTCTTTCTGACTCAAGAGGCCAGCTCCTCTCTCCCATCCTGAAGACAAGAGAGAGGAAATGCTCTCGCCAAACCTCAAAACTCCCCAGACAGGTTGAGACTGACAACTCAAGGGCCTTTCAGAAATTAGGTATGACCAACATCTCACACCAAGAAAAGGTCAAAATAGGTAACGCTGATTTAGACATAAAGGGTGATACCATAGGCAAATAGAGGAACATGGAATAGTTTACCTGTCAGATTTTTGGATAATGGAAGAATTTAGGACCAAATAAGAGAAAGAGAGCATTGTGAGGTATAAAATGGATAATTCTGATTAAATTAAAAAGTTTTTGCAAAAAATGTATAGGAAACTGAATCAGATTTATAAGAACGAGTCATTATCTAACTGATAAATGGTCAAAGGATATCAACAGGCAGTTTTCAGATGAAGAAATTAAAGCTATCTAGACTCATGAAAAAATGCTCTAAATTAATATTGATCAGA
>NW_020944220.1:0-1410 GCF_900497805.2 Vombatus ursinus | reverse complement strand
GTTGGCTTGTCAGTGATCATGGGCTGCAAGTCAGCTGGAGCCTCTCGGATCATTGGGGTGGACATTAATAAGGACAAATTTGCAAAGGCCGAAGAGGTAGGTGCTACTGAGTGCATCAACCCTCTGGACTACAAGAAACCCATCCAAGATGTTCTGGTTGAAATGACGGAGGATGGTGTTGATTTTTCATTTGAAGTTATTGGACGTCTGGACACAATGGTAAGTATTGCATGATGCTCTGAGATTTCTCCACCCATGAGCTAAGGCCAGGGTGTTAGTGCAAACCCAAGGGACAAATGATAAAATCATCTGCATCTTTTGGAGTTTGCCTCCTGGGTATACAGACAGTACAAAGGTATTGTCTAAGCAATGTTTTTAATTTCTGACATTCTTCTTCAGTTGAAAAGGGGAAAGATAGCCAGGACTGGGGTGTTGGATTATTAGATTAATCTCAATAACAATTAAGCTTCATAATTCTTCATTATGCACTGGAAACAGCAGTGGTCTAGAAAACCCAAAGATCTGAAAGAAACTACATTTGCAATGTAGTACAACCTTGGTTCAAATCCCATCTCTGATGTTTACTAGCTGTGCCATCATGGGAAAGTTCTGTCTCTGAGGCTCAAAAAGCTTATCTGTAAAATGGGAATAATGATACTTGTATGACTTATCACAAGATCATTTTGAGGAATGTTTCAAGTAAACCTTCAAGTGCCATATAAATGTGAGAGGGGTAACAAAGGAGAATGGATAGAGGTTGGCCTCAGAGTCATGTTGACACTGGTTCAAGATTGTCTCTGACAAATACTGAATATGAGATCCTGGGCAATTAACTTAACATCTTAGAGCCCCGGGTAATTTTCTAAGACCACGAAATGCAGAACAGTTAGTGATGAATACTGACACAAGAAGCTTATTTCCCATGCAACTCCCCAGATGGCTGCAATGGCAGATCTAGATATTTGTTTAAGCAAGATATAGCATTTAGACATAATATAAATATGCATTATTATTTTTCTTTAGGCAATTGGGGTTAAGTGACTTGCCCAGAGTCACACAGCTAGTAAGTGTCAAGTGTTTTGGTCTAAGGCTAGATTTGAACTTGGGTCTTCCTGACTTAAGGGACAGTGCTCTATCCTCTGAACCACCTAGCTTCCCCAAATATGCATTATTGTTAACGCACTATTAGTGACATCAACAACAACAGTAAAGCACAGTTTTCTTCTTTAATAACTGCAAACTTCTCCCAGAAACAAAGCTCATCCTTTTTAATAAGAATATTCTACTGGTTCTACATGGATGTGGGTAATGGAAAACTGTTGAAAAATTAAAGAAGTATCCCCAAAAAGTCAATGGAGAGGCTCATGGTGGCCATGAGCAGACAGCAACATATCCTAAACAAAGAACTCT
>NW_020944219.1:1252-9274 GCF_900497805.2 Vombatus ursinus | reverse complement strand
GTTATAAAATGCTGCCTTATATAACTGATATAAAAGTTTATCAATTTGAAACAATATTATGTATTTGAAACTTGAAACAAACCCATTACCAATCAGGTGACTTCAATCCTGGTGAATGCATTTCCAAATTACCTTATACAGAAAATCAGGCATCTCATCACCAATGGCATTGTATACTGATCACTTCTAATTAAAGAACTGATAATAATAGTTAACATTTATAGTGTCTGTCCTTTGCCAGGCATTGTGCTGGACATTTTACTCATGTGAAGTAAACTGAAGTACCTTGCTTTAGGTTACCCAGTTAACAAATTTCAGAACTATGTATTTTCCCAATTTGTCTAAGTGTCAAATATTATAATAATTTCTGACTTATCTTAAACATAAAATTAAGAGAGGCAATATTTCACTTAAAATGTGACCAGAATGAATTCAATTACCTGGATCCATGGTATTACACAGAATCTGGGTTGATGATTTTCATACTGACTGTAGTATTATATTTTACACAAATACTAGTTATTACAATCATTTCATATTATCAGGTCCACTACTTCCAGCCAATCCACTGCCAAAGAACTGTAAAAAGTAGCAATATATTACAATTTAATCTACCCTAATTATCATACTTAAGATTATGCTTTAATTTACTTCAATTTTGGGTTCCACAATCTTAAAGGAACTCATAGCTTAACAATTTACCCATAGCTCTCTACAATTTCTTCTTACTAATGGGAGTCACATATAATTTAATCAAGTTTCCAATTTTTAACACACAGCCCAATTTAAAAAGTTATTTTAAAATTAACTAGTATTTAATTTTAGTTTGTAAAACTCCCTAAATTCTAGCTAGATATTCCAATCAAATTTCAATTACCTTTTGGTTGTTTCCCGACTCACATAAATCCTTCCCCATTTTGTGAGTCAGGAAAGGATTAAGTGCCAGTTCTGTTCCAAAGGGCAGCCTTTTCTCTGTCTTCACCCTAAAACTTTCACTGACAAAGCCCCCAAACCCATCTCTCTGTAATCAGTGAGGTGACCTTCTTCTCTTAGATCTGAAGGGAAAAGTTTCCCCCCTTGCCCCCTTTTTTCTTGTCTGTCCTTTTACACCCCAGAACCTGACCACAGTTTGTGAATGTAGAGAGAGAGAGAAAATATTTTTGAACTTTTAGGGGTTTAATTAACAAAACACAGAAATATTTGCTAGAACATATATTGTTTCTTTCAAACTTTGATCCTACTGAAATAATCTTCACTGAGTATATTTTCTCTCTCTCTCTCTCTCTCCCTTCCTCCCTCTTTCTCCTGTTCACCCCAGGCTGCTGAAGACAGCAAAGGATGGAGATAGAGAAAGAGATGCTCACAATTACATGCTTTATTGCTTTCCTATGTGCTTAGCTCCCTGCAACCTGGCTAACCTGCAAACCAGTGTTTCTACTTGTTTCTTCTAACTGGAATTCCTCCAGCAACTTTCTATTCTCAGCTTCTGAAACTAGGAACTTGGTAGTGGCTTTTTTTTATTGCTAGAAGGAGGGGCTAGCATACTGGGACAACTTTCTTCCCTTCTTTTCCCAACCTGATGGAACATAATCCCATCAGAAGGAACTCTAGGTCTTTTGGTCTGTTCAGGCCATCCTCACACTTATGTGATGGTTCAAATGTGGCCAATACAGGACCACCCTTCACATGTGGAACATCCAGGGATTCTCACCCCTCAATCTATCCCCTACTCCATTGGCATTCTTTTGGTATCCTGCCAAAAACATCAATTGTGAGGTCTGGAACTCTCTTGGCTAAGAAATCTTACACCTCCCCCATAACCATGGAGTGTTCTTTTTGATACCAAAGGAAGAGACCAAGGACCTCCAGATTGATTATACATAGTACGTTAATCAATTGTTATAAATATATAGAAAACAGGGGCAATCTTCAGTCTGAGGAGGCAGCCAGATAGTTCTGTGGGTCAACGCCAAAAACCACAAAAATCCCCATGATCATTATAGAAAATGAAGGGAGATGAAGCTAGAGAGTGCATCACTAGTGATTGGTGGATATTTTTGGTTTTCTGATTAGTAATGAGCTTGAACATTAAGCCAATGTTATGCCCGAACATAAGTTTGTGTATTGATCTTGTACTGGTAACATATGGGTCATAATATTTTTATTATGTCTTTCTGGTCATAGTATCTTAGTTTTGACTCAATGCCAAACTATGATTCAGAATCCAAGATGGTCTGTTAAGAGGTCACCATATTGGGGCTTCTATCTTTTATAGAGTTTAATATTTTACTGCTTTTCACTTATTACTGTATTTTTTGGCTTATCCCCAATCGGGACACCACACATGCCCTGGTCTAAAACTTCCTTACAAAAACACAACTTCACATGACTCTGCCATTTCTTCAAGCTATCATTCTACAGCTCTCTTTTCATTCATAAGCTACTGCCTCTTAATTTCTCTAATTTTATCAGGTTTCTGATCCCACTATACTATTTTTGTCAAAATCAGTAATGGCTCCACTTGCTACTTCCAACTGCCTTTTCTCAATCTGGATTCTTCTTGACCTTTCTGCAGTTTTAGACAGTGGACCCTCAACCCCAAACCTGATAGAAAATTATCACCTCCATTGTCTGCTATGACTGTGGCATTATTTTTTCTAGTTCACCTCTTATCTGGAAGCTACTGTATTTAAAACTTTTGCTGAGTTCAAATCAATTCAATCAGCATTTATTAAGTACTTAAGATATGCTAGGTACTGTGTTAGACAATGGGGAAAATCAGCACTGATTTCAAGTGCCCAATACTTTGCAGTCCATCTCCAACCCCATCAGTGTAGGGATCCCTAAAGATTCTCTTCTGGATCTTATCCTTTTCCCATACACTCTCCCTTGGGACTCATCAGCTCCCATGAACTCAAGGACAATTTCTATTCAAATGATTTTCAGATCTCTTTATTCATTCCTAATTACTCCTCTAAACTCTAGTCCTGCATTGCCACCTGTCTGTAGGACACCTCTTCCAGAATGGACCTTTGACATCTCAAAGGCAGCAAGTTCAAAGTGGACCTTATTATCTTTCCCCTATTCTGCCACTTGTCCAAACTTCTTTTTTCCTCTTGAGGGCACCACCATTCTCTCAGTCACTGAATTTCACAATCTCACAGTTAGCTTTTGCCTCATTCTAACATTTTGTTAATGTTTTATTAATTTCTTTTTTATTATCCAGGCCCTGAAACACTCTCTAATGTCCCCTACTATCCCCACCAAAAGAGTCATTTCACATAACAAAAAGTATTTTTAAAGATTATATGAAAAAAAAGAAAAGGAAAAATTAGCATAACTTATCAATACATTGACAAAGGTTGAAAATATATGCAATATACACCACTTGTGGACCTTCCATTTTGCAAACAGGTGGGGTGGTTGTGTTTTATCTCTTTTGTTATGCTATCTATATTTTTATAGTTTTACAACACTAACTTTTGTTTTTTTTGGTTGTTCTTTTCAATTATCTTGTTATAATTAGAGTGTACATTGTTTTCTTTACATCAGTTCTTGTAGCTCTTTCCATGCTTCTATTTATAAATTTTTCATTCTTTTAAAAAATGTTTTATGTCTTTTTATGTCACCAGTGTTTCTCCCAGTATCCCTCAAATTCCCCCTCTAAGAGAGCCATCTCATATAATAGCATTTTAAGACAAAGAAAAAGAATAAAATGCAAAAATGATCAGAACAACTAAACAATACATCTAAAAGATTCAAAATATGTAGAAAGTACAACACTTGTGGACTTCCATTATCTATAATAAAAAAGTTGGAGTAACAATATCTTTTTCTATCTCAATTCTTCTCTTATGATCATCAAAATATAACACAACCATTCCCAAGTGTTGCCTCATTAGACTACTTCTATGACCTCTGATGATAATATAGTGCAGAGGGGACATATGCATCTTCTCCTCACATTAGAATATAGTCTATCATTGTTTAGTTCTTGTATAATTTTTGTTTCTTTTTATTTTTTTTCTTAATTGTTATGTTAGAACTTCAAAGGCTCTACAGTCTTTTCATCAAGAATGCTTGAAAGTTTTCTATTTCATCAAAGGTCCATTTTGCCCCGTGTAGGAAGATATCCAGTTTTACAGAGTAAGTTCTTCTTTGTCTTCTGGAATATTGTATTCCAAGTTCTCCACTCATTCATGGTGGTGTCTACTAAATTATGTGTGCCCCTGATTGGACCTGTAGTGATTGATTCCTTTCTTTTTAGCTCCTTGTAGTATTTTTTCTTTGACTCAGATGCCCTAGATTTTGCTTTGATGTTTGGGGAACTTACCATTTTGGCATTTCTTTCAGAAGATGACCAGTGGATTCTTTCTGTTTTCACTTTGCCCAGTTGTTATAAGAGATGTGGGCAGTTTTTTATTTAATATTTCTTGAAATATGAAGTCTAGGGTCTCTTTTTATGTCATAGAATTCAGATACTCTAATGATTCTTAAATGTTTTCTCTTTCATCTGCTTTTGAATTTGGCTGTTTTTGCTATGAGAAACTTAACCTTTTCACCAATTGTTTTGTAGTCTTTTCCCTTAGTTTTAAGATGTTTTCTTGCCCCATGGAGTCATTTATTTCAATTTGATCTATTCTTATTTTCAGAGCAGTTGTTGCTAGGACTCCATTTTGTACCTCTTGTGCCAAGCTGTTAATCTCCTTTCTAATTATTACTTGAATAGCTCTCATTTATTTTCCAATCTCCCCCAGAACTTCAATTTCATTGATTTAAAAAAAATCTCTTTTTAAAAATCTTTCTTGATCTCTTCCAGGAATTCCAGCTGAAATTATTCCCAACCTCTCCAACATTGACTGTTTCATCCTTTATCACACTTGCAAATATACAAGGGGTGAGGTAAACCTCAGGGTTTTTTCTTTAAGGCTTTGCTTGTAGATATTTTGGAGTCAGTTTCTTCTTTTGGGGTTGTGTGTTGACTATTCCTGTTACCAGTTTTGGTGGGATTCCTTTTTTCGATTGCTCATTCTTCTAGCTTACCACCTGACTTAGGACTTGTTTTAAGGATTAGCCTCTCCTTAGGAGAGGATGTCTGGGCTTGTCCTGTTGCTTCTTTCTTGGGATATTGAGTGGTATGTTATTCCAGATTCACAGGGAGAGCTCACCCTAAGGACCTGTAAGCTTTCAATGCTCCCAAAGTGATTGTTTGCAAAGCTAATTGCTGTCCACATGGTCTGAACTCCAAAAGCACTTGATTTAAATTTGAGTCTAAGCAAGAGAAGATTGCAGTTCGATGTAGCCAAAATCAGCCAGTTGGGAAGCTCTTCTGGTTCTGAGTAACACAATTACAAGTTCTTCTTTGGTCTGAGGTCATCACCCTGGTTATTTCTTTGAGGGCTTCAAACTATTTAGAAGGTGCGACCTTGCTTTGCTTCTGGACTCAGAGTTACATTGCTACCAAACTTATTCCTATGAGATTGTGACTACTGGTGTATCCTTACCTTGGAATGCCACCCCCTGGATGTAGGTTCCCTTTTGTCCTCTACCCTAGAGCTGTGCCTCATAACTAAGTAATTGGGGACAAGACTGCCAGTTGGCACCTATTGCTGTACATCGCTCCAATGGGAGTTTAGGGGTATCCTAATATGGGCCTGTGAGTTCCTCTTGCCTTGGCACCCAGACTCTCCTTACATACTGGAGTGTTCCACGTGGTGCACTGCTGACCAGATACCATCCACATTATCTACTGACATTATCTACTGATCCTATCCCAGTGTCTGCTAAAATAAATGATTCTTTGTGACGTTTTCTTGGACTTCTCCTTCAGGATTCAGTCTTGCATTTTTGCATTTTCTAAATCTATTTGGAGAGATTTGGGACAGAAAAGAGTAGAGCTTCTCTGTACAGCTTTTTGTTACTTCTCTGTCTTCCACATTCATCATTTCTTATAGCACAATAGTATTACATCAATGTGCCAAAATTTCTTTAGCTATTTCCTAGTCAATGGGCATCTATCTACTTTGTTTCTAATTCTTTACTACCACAGGAAGTGCTGCTAGAAAACTTTTGGTGTATGTGAGGACTTTTTTCATTGGCCTCCCTGGAGTATAAGGCTGGTAATGAGATCCATGGGTCAGATGGTATGGTCTTATTAGTCACTTTATTCGCCTAATGCTAAATTGTTTTCCAAAATGTTTGTACTTACTCACAGCTCTACCAACAATACACTAGTGTGCCTGCCTTCCAACAAATCTCCAAGTGTAAGAAAAGGAGGAATCTGTCCTAGATGGTAGTCATGAGCAGGCTGATATCAATGGTTTCCTGTGTTTATTTTTATGGTTCTCTCTAAGGACATTTACAAGCTACATCTACGTTCTGATTGGTGATTGATTATCTAATCTTATGATTTAAGCAATCTATCAGAGTTTACGTCATTAGCAATTGTTTATCAGTTGTTAACAAGATTTGGCATACTCATGTCATTAACAAATCCTTTTTTGGTTTTGGGACACATACATAAAATCCAAGAAACATTTATTAAATAACTTATGTGCCAGGCATTGCACTATTAATAAAAAGTACATTCATTAGTGGTTTTTTACCAGATTTGTGGACACACATATCATTGCAAAAGTATGCCTTTCAGGTGCTTATCTTGTTACAGAAAAGCAGTCCATGTAACAATTCATTGGTCAAGAAACAGGGACTTAAAACAAGTTAGAGATGCTTATGTTAAGTTAACTTGCTTATTTCCACTATACCCTTTCAACTCTACCTCATTCTATTGTTTACCTTGTTATTGTAGATCTTTAATTTTTTGTATTTTATTGAGTTCTGTATAACATTTATTTGATAATTTGATTGCCATAATATTGCAACTGTAATTTAACTTTGGTTGGCATTTTCATTGGCATGGCTCATCCATGAGTGCTGAATATTCCTCTTAATTTTTAAAGTTATTGTCAATTTCTTTCTAGTGTGCTTGATGATTTCTTAGGATTTTCAAAGTAAAACATTATGTCATTAACAAATAGGGATAGTTTTATTTTTTCTTTGCCTCTTTTTACACTTTTAATTTTAATTTCTTGTTATATTGCTATTGCTTGTGTTGCTAGAAGTATAACAAAAAATAATAAGGAGAGTGGACATTCTTCCTTTGAATTCTCTATTTTTTGGTAAAGATGCTAGCATAACCCCATTACATATGATGCTTGCTTTTGGTTTTAGATATATATATTTATAATAATAAAAGATCATTTTATGCCCATACTTGTGGTTTTTAGCAAAATGATCTTACAATAATTCTATGCATGAGATGCAAAATATGCAAAATTGAGTAAACCAAATATAATTGAATGAGGGCAAGAGAACCAACATTTATTGATTTCTTCATTCACCCTTGCCTCCTTGTGTACTTTTAGAAAGAAATTTCTTCATGACTTCTTTGTTCTCTTATCCATTCCCTTCTTTCCATGGACATGGCCATGATTCTAGATCAGGCTTTCCTCACCTCTTACCTTATCTTGGTAAATTGTGTTAACTGGTCTTCCTGTTCTTTCTCTGAATTTCACCCTCTCCAAAGCAGCTAAAGTAGTAATCATTAGTTGCTTAGTGTTCAAAATTCTCATACAATGCAGAGTGAATTGTGTCAAGCCTTTTCTCATATTAGTCTCCTTCTTGAGATCTCCTTTCCATCCAAACTGGACTATTGGCTCCAGCCCAAATTTCACTCTCTATCCCTTGTCTCTGTGAGTTTGCACAGACTATACTGCATGGATATAACATAATGCTTCCCACCTCTGTCTACTGACATCCTCATCTTCTTTCACAGTTCATGTAACTTCTTTTTTACTAAATCTCACCCAGTTAGTTCTCTTGCCCTCATCTATTCACTTTCAATTTACATATATATCTACATGTTGAATCTCACCAGGAAAATAAGCACAAGATCCTTGAGGGTAGGGCCTATTGTGCTTTTATACTTTGTTTGCCCACTGCCTAGTACAAGACTGGACAGAG
>NW_020944219.1:0-1242 GCF_900497805.2 Vombatus ursinus | reverse complement strand
GGCAGTTTCTTCTATTTTGGCCAAAACCATCATGGTGGTTCTGGCTTTTAAGGTCACAAGACCAGGGAGCAGGTTGAAGATGTGGGTACAGCCTAAGGTGTCCAATTCTCTAGTCTTTCTCTGCTCTGTGATCCAAGTATTTCTCTGTGGGATCTGGCTGGGGACTTCACCTCCATTCTTAAGTACAGACACTCACTCTGAACCTGGCCACATCATCATTGAGTGTAAGGAGGGCTCTGTTATTGCCTTCTACTGTGTCCTGGGCTACATGGGCATCCTGGCCCTGGGCAGCTTCATGGTGGCTTTCCTGGTCAGGAACCTTCCTGACACCTACAATGAAGCCAAGTTCATCACCTTTAGCATGCTGGTCTTCTGCAGTGTGTGGGTCTCTTTCCTTCCCACATATCAGAGTTCCAAGGGGAAGGACATGGTGACTGTGGAGGTTTTTGCCATCTTGGCCTCCAGTGCTGGGTTACTGGGCTTCATCTTTTTTCCCAAGTGCTATGTGATCCTGCTAAGGCCAGAGAGGAACACTCTGGAATGGTTAAGGAACAAATCAGATTCCAGAGCCAGGAACTTGGTCCTAGAGACTCTTCCAAGGTCATGAGAAATACTGGATAAAACACCAATATTAGCTTCAAATAACTGTAATTTAATATCTTGGTGATGACTAACCCTTGTTCTCTTTTACTAATTAAGTTCTCTTTCCAACCTTGTTGATTGCATTTAATGGAATGGTAATCTTGAGAGATAGCCCTTATATTTAAAAATGTAATCACCAAGGGTCTTGTTCCCTTATCACCTGTGTTCTGGACATCTTTGCGATCTACTACGGCTCACTGCTTGCTACCATTCAATTTCTTCATCACCTATTGCCTGAGTTAGTGACCTATAGAGACTCCCTCCCTCCTGTCTCTGCCTTCATTTTAAGGACTAAATTCCATCCAGAAGTAGTTGTTCTACTCTGTTCCCCTGTTCTAAATGCCAGTGCAGTTCCCCACCATCCTTACCCCCAGTAGCCTGGCCATCTCCACCTAAGAGAGATGGCAAATGTCACTCCTTACAGAACCTGTATTACAGAAGGAATCTGCCCTGAAATAAAAAGCTTATGATATATTCCTTTGTATCATACTTAATTTGCACTTGTCTTATGTTCCACATTATGGTTTTAGCTCCTTGAGACAAGGCCTATTTTTTTTCTTTGCCTTTGTATCTCCAAGATCAAGCAGAGTGTCACTCACA
>NW_020944218.1:721-3062 GCF_900497805.2 Vombatus ursinus | reverse complement strand
CTGAAATGGCCTAGTAACCATCTTACCTGAATGGAACCTGAGTGTCAGGTCCAAAAAGTACCTCCAACCTTTCCTAGGTGCTTGGAGAGCGACCCCAACTGCAGGTCGAGAAGGGGATAGTGAGGGAGGGGAGTACTGCATACTTTCCAGTCTTGGCTAGAGAAGAACTTGGGGTTAGGCAGGTTTCCCAGTCTCAGGGAACCAAAATGTTGAGGTTCAGAGGTGTAGGGGTGCTGGGACCTAGAAATAGCAAAACACAGGTCCTGCCTGAATGAATTCCCCCTAACACTTCTTTCAGCCAAAGACTTATTAAAGATCTGCCATATTGGATAGCCTCTTAAGGAATCTAAGCACTATTGGCCAGATTTTAAGAATCTGAACCATGGTTTTTTTTTTAGGCAACTGGGGTTAAGTGACTTGCCCAGGGTCACACAGCTAGTAAGTGTAAAGTATTTGATCTGAGGCCAGATTTGAACTCAGGTCCTCCTGACTTCATAGCCGGTGCTCTATCCACTGTGCCACCTAACTGCCCCCAAAGGTTCGCCTCTTCTCATGATGTTCTCTTTCAGGCAGTCATTTCTTATTACAAATAGCTAACTTGGATTCAGTGGTAAAAGAGGAATGAGAGGAAAGTGTATATTTATGTCTGTTTTCCTTGATTCTCATTCACCACAGCAACACTTTGGAAAGAAAATGTACAGGGAAAATAATAGAGTGAGATTGCTCAAGCAAAAGTTTTTTTTAAATATCATTTCCTTTTATTGTGAAGTGGATTGTGTAAATGCTATTGTCTGTTCCACTGTGTACATGGACATACTGAGTCTCAGGTCAAATGACTTGCCTAAGGTCATTTAAAAGTGTTGGAGATGACACTAGAACCCAGGTCTTTAGATTCTACAATATCGCCTCATAGGGGGTACTAAATAAACATTGATTGAGTTAAATTGAATTAGATTAAAGTTTCTTTGCAATGGCTGAGCAGAACTATTCTCCCTCAAAGAAAGAAGGGAACATTTCATATTTAGTATACCCCACTGAGTACATTGTTCTGTTCAAATCATCAAGGTTTTAGCAAGAACCTACTATGTGAAAATTGCTGGACCAAGTGCTGTTGACACAAGGCAAGAATAGAAGGGTGTTTGACTATTGAGGACTTTAGCTTTTCCTGGAGGGAGCACAATTTGGAACCAGAAAAGTTCACCCAAAGTATTATTTCTTTCCTTCAGACCTAAGCTGTGATTTGACTGGCAGAGTGGCTTCCTAATGAATCAACTCCCTGGTCTTTTCCAGGGGCTGTATGCATTGCCTGGGGGCACCGGCCAGTCACGTGTCCTTCCAAGAGTCCCACACACAGCAGGTGGAGATTTGAAGTATAGACCAAGATGCTGAGGGTAGAGAGAACACAAAAAGCTCAGGGCCTTAGCCAAGGCTTCCTATAGGAGACGATACTTCAGCCAATCCCCCCAAAAGTTAGGAATTCTAAAAGGCTGAAGTGAGCAGGGAGTGCCTTCCAGGCATGGGACATGGCCATTATAAAGATGTGAAGACCAGGCAGAGTGCCTAGTGGATTGAGAAAAGCAGTTGGGCCAGTTTAGCTGGAACTACAAGGAGGGCATGATGGGGACAATAATGGGATATCAAACTGGAAAACTAGACTGGAGCTTATGAAGATTGTCAATGGCTTGACGTCCCAGTCTATACCACACACAAAGGAGTGTGCATTTTGCATTAGAGACGTTAGAAAGCCACCAAAGTGTTTTGGGACTGGCAAATAAAGGATATTCATGATGTTAACTGACTCTTCCATGGAATTTCTTCCTTCTAGGGCACAGCCATCTACCCATTGCTCTCTCCAGTCTCGCATGACAGCAAAGAGTTTCCCAATCCTGACCAGTTTGACCCCCAGCACTTCCTGGACAAGAATGGGAAATTCAAGAAAAATGACTACTTCACGCCACTTTCCATTGGTAAAAAGAAACCCTACTCATCTCTACCTCTCACTCTAAAAGAAGGATCCTCTTCCCCTCCCATCCTTCCCCTGGTAGTTCTTCTGAGGACACACCATTCCATTGTGGCCTGTGACACACTGTCTTTTCCAGTATTCCCATGGCCTGGCTTCTTCTCAGGCCCCTCAACAGATGGGCTGAGCCTCTTGGCTGGCTCACCTGCCCCCTTATTTCAATGGAACTATGACTCATTGGAAGACTCACTGCATTAGGGCTTACTATGGGAAGAATGGTGTGAAGAGAGAATCCCTTACTGCCCCTACTCACCATTAGTGGCTGAAATATAATTCACAATAATAGTTCTCACCATTTCTGGTGATCCACATACTTCTCTT
>NW_020944218.1:0-711 GCF_900497805.2 Vombatus ursinus | reverse complement strand
ATGATCTTATTTTGTCTTGTAACACTTGTTTGTGAATTTGGGGTACAATAAGCATGACTGTATGGCTAAGTCCTGATGTGTAAATGTCTGCTTGTACTTCCATACATTGAGGATTCATGACTTCAAAAACAGCATGGTAACATGGAAGGATTCTTGGATATGGGGGCAGAGGACCTGGAAACAATCCTTCCTCTAATGCTAGCAACTTGTGTGGCCTTGGGCAAGTCACTTCAACATTTGTTGTCACATCAGATTCTTCATCTCCCCCCCCAAAAAGGGTTGGACTACATGGGCTTAGAATTCCCTAATGAGTTTCCATCTATGATACTTCTACCAATGGGTAGAGTCCACTCATCCATGCTTTAGGTCCTCACTCCATCTCTCATTTCACTTTCCTCCTTTCAGCATCTTGACCCAATAGTGAACCAATTCCATTTTAATTTGCTCTCTACTTTCAAATCCCATGTCCCCTTGTCCAATGGGAACACACATTTCCTTACTGAAATCCAAAAAGGAATTATTCTTACCACCTGCCTTCTCTGTTACTATAATTTTGCTACTGAACACAGATATTTTACCAGATTATTCCCTCCCTTCAGCACCTAATCTAAGATTTCTCTTCTCTACTGAAGCCTCTCTCATCATCTCACTCCTTCCCTCTCACCATAAGACTGAACTCAATACATCACTAAAACAACTGAGAATATATTG
>NW_020944217.1:0-3402 GCF_900497805.2 Vombatus ursinus | reverse complement strand
TAAAAGCAATTCTCAGGTACTACCTCCTATCTGTTAGACTGGCTAACAGGACAGAAAAGGTAAATGAGAAATGTTGGAAGGGATGTGGGAAAAATGAGACATTAATGCACTACTGGTGGAGTTGTGAATTGATTGAACCATTCTGCAGAGTAGTTTGGAACTATGCCTAAAGGGCTATAAAACCAAGAATACTCTTTGACCTAGCAATACCACTACTAGGTCTGTATCCCAAAAGAGATAAAAAACAAAAAGGAAAAGGACCTATACGTACAAAAATATTTATAGTAGCTCTTTTATGGAGACAAAGAAATAGAAGTTGAGGGGTTGTCCATCAATTGGGAAATGGCTGAATAAGCTGTGGAATGTGATTATGATGGAATTCTATTGTACCATAAGAAATGGTGAGCAGGATGCTCTCAGAAAAACCTAGAAAGACTTGCATGGGCTGATGCCAAGTGAAACGTACTGTGTACAAAGAAACAGCAATATTTTAAGATGTTCAGCTGTGAATAACCACAATGATCCAAGACAACTCTGATGGACTTATGATGAAAAATGCTATTTATCCCCAGAGAAGGAATTGATAGTGCCTGAATACAGATTGAACTTTTTTTTAACTTTCTTTATTTTTCTTGAGTTTTTTGGTCTATGTTTTCTTTTACAATGTGAATAATAGTTTTGCATGACTATACATGTATAACCTGTCTCAAACTGCTTGCCTTCTCAATGAAGGGGGGTGGGGAGAGAGGAAAGGAGAGAATTTGGAACTCAAAGTTTTAAAAACAAATGTTAACTTGTTTTTACATGTAACTGGGGAGAAAAAATAAAGTTAAAAAAAATCTGCTATGGCTATGGTAAGCTATTGCTATTTTCAACTTCAAAAAGAAAAAGATAAATGGTAGTTGCTAAATCATTAAAATAAACAAACACAAAAAGATGGAAAAACAATAAAATGCTTAGGCTTTGATAGACTAACAGGAAAATCCTTTTGCCTGACACCAGGCATTGAAGAAAACCAAAGCTGTTCTTTATTCTTTATGCCAATTAACAGTTCCATAATGAACCCTTCTTAAAATGTTAATTTACCACGGCCTACAAAGAGAGTTTTTAGGTGCACAAAGCCTGAACCCTGTCACAGCTGCCAGATTCCGTTTCTATAGCAACTGCCAGCATTCTGTTAAGCTTCCCTGCGTGAGTTGAAGAACAATCCAACATCCAATTCCAAAGATGAGCAGCTCCACAAATGTATGCAAAAGGCAAAGAATGTAATTACACTTTCCTCAAAAGGATGCCAAGAACAACTACAAATCTTACCAGCAAAGAATAGCTATTTGGAAGAACAAAAGCAAAGGATACACCATACACTCCCTCACACAAGGCACCTCCCACACTCAGTTTCACTGCTTCTCCTAGGAAAGGGGAAGGTCTAGACTTTGCAGCTCCAAGGTTCAGAGCCAGAATCTGGAATTCCATCGTGAGCAAGGCCTTCCAACATTTGCATGTAATCTTGTTTCAGTCACCACTTTTCTTTGCTTTCAGTTCTCCAGGGATGAAGAAGGCTATATTGGGAAGAGCACTGATGTAGGAGTCTTGTGTCTTGACATGGCTAATCCACACTCAGCCTTTATAGCCTCCTCCTCTGCAATGCTGGCAAATGCCACCTCCCCTACCAAACTCACAGAAGCGTTTCTAGAACTAAATAAGATAATGTAATTGCAAGGGCTCTGAAAAGGATAAGACACCATGCAAATATAAGGGATGTTGCTGTTGCTGCTTCTCTACCTTCACAACAGCCAGAACTTCCTGTGAAAGCTTTAGATTGTGAGAAGTTTTGTTTGTTTTTGAGCAGTAAACTGGGAAAGAACACTTATTCCTGGTTCTCTTAAGCTAAAAGGCTCAGAGTAACATTTCCAATTAATGAAATTGTAGTATGTTATAGTCAACTACTACCTATAGCTTAGTTTTTGGATTCACTTCAAACTTTTCTTTTTCTGTACTCTCAGATTTAGTCCAATAATAAGGTGGGCTTACAGACTGCTTTCCTGTTTTCATGAAGTACTGTAGCCCTCTCAGTCTTTCAATAAATAACATCCAGCATAGCAACCACTCAACAATTTCCAATCACAAATCTCAATTTTCCTCCAGAATGGCTAAATTTTATGATAGTCTTATCTCTCTCTCAGCTCTTTGACTGCCTTAGGAAAGGTATGACTACCAGATTGGCCATTTTTCAACGTGAAGATGTGGAAGCTTTCACAGAATTTCAGCCTCTAAAATTTGGAGAGGTCCTTAGAGGCCCTTTAATCCAGCCTCTACAAGATGAAGAATCCCTTTTAGAGCAGCCCCAACAAAAAGTCCTCCAGCCTCTGCTTAAAGACCTAGTCAATGAGGGGAAACTCACCATTTCCCAGCAAGAAGACCAGTGCCCATTCTACTTTGAGATAGCTCAAGTTATCAGGAAGTATTTTTCTACATGGAACTGAAACTTGCCTTCCTGAAACTTCTACCTGACTCCTAGTTTGGCTTCTTACAGCCAAACATAGGAAGTCTAATCCCTCTTCCACATGATAGCCCTGCAAATACTTGGAAATTGCCATCATATCCCCTTTAAGTCTTCTCTTCTACAGGATACACATTCCCAGTTCCATCAGATGATCCTTATATGGCATAGTCTCCATTCTTTTCACTAACCCAACTGCTCTCTTCTACTTTCAATTGGCAGAGGCCGCTTGGGTTTTTGGTAGGACAATGTTATTTTATCCCTTGAATATACTACAAAAGTAATAATTAAAGTAAAAGTAATAATCAAATTACTATTAACTTAATTATTTAAACGAATTAATAAATTAATATTAAAAGTAATAATTAAAATAAGAACTAAGACATGAGCATCACTTTGTAGGGGACAAGGATCTATTCAAAAGGACATTTGGAAAGTTTAGCCTTTGGATTCATTCACTCTATTGTTCTGTCACATTTTTTATTCTTTCTCATGCAACATGAGAACCAGTTTTGTAGACAACTATGTGTGTCTATGTTCTAACCTAACAATAACAATTCACAGAGGAACAACAGTAAGAAAGAGCTGTTTTTGTTTTATTCATATTTATTCTCTAAGAAAGGCAGATTGTAGGGAAGACAGATAAAAGCTTCAAGTTCAAGTAAACATTCTATGAAAACCTACAAGAATAACCAGCCATCATCTATTAACTTTCTTATTCTATCTCTCTGCATCTCACAAAGGATAAAGGTGAAGAATGGCAAAGGCTGAAATCTTGTTATATAGAGGACATAAGATCTTAAAGGGAAGAAACTCCGATATCATCAGGAAGCAGAGAAAGTGATGAGTTGTAGGAGAGCAATTTCTTTATAATCCATTAGGTAATTGCACTGCAGGAAAAA
>NW_020944216.1:3217-4524 GCF_900497805.2 Vombatus ursinus | reverse complement strand
AGTTTGAGAAATAAGGAGGTGAAAGGTGCCTTGAAAAGAGCCCTAGACAATCAATGCAAATGTCTTCTTTGATATTCCATATAGTATAAGATCCTATTTACTTATTAGAAGAAAACAAAATTCTGTTTTGTATTCTTAGCCAACTTGTGCTTATGTTTCTTCTTTTCAAAGAGTAAACCTTCTTTCCTATTTTCTCTTTAACTGAGCAGAAGATTGCTTATTAGCATCTGTAACTTTCAGGTTAAGGCAAAACTCTCTATACTGACAGTATACTCTATACCAAGGAGAAAATGTAGACAAACCTATCTCTTATTAAAATTCTCATCAATGACAGAACAATAACAACCACAATACATTTCCTTGGTTTTCTCTGCAAAGGAGGACAGTAGCTCCTGAGGCAAACCATTTGACTTTGGAATTGCTAAGGAGTTGTAGTGTTTTGTTGTTGTTGTTGTTTATTCTCTTAATATAACCTAGATTTGTCTCTTTCAAATCTTTCTAATTACTCCAATTTCTGACCTTTGGACTAATCAGAGTAAATCAATTCCCTCTTCAATAGAATAATCCTGCACATAATTTAAAACAGTTTTTGGACCACACATTGCAAACCAAACCTTCTCTTCTCTTGACTAAAAATCTCAACTAACTTCACCCAATCTTCATAAAATCCCTTCACAAATTCAGGCTTCAGTTAGGAAAAAAATAATTCTAGTAGAACTTCACCAAAGTTAAAAGGTTGACTCAGGTGGTAGATATTGTCCCTCATTGAAAACTTTAAGAAAATGTTTTATGAACATTGTTCATTATATCATTCATAGGATTCTCATTCATGAAACAGTTTATCTTTATGGTTTATTAGAAAGGACTTGAGATATAGATTCAGGATCTATCAGGGTGTTTGGTTTTTTTTTTTTTGGACAATGGGTAAAACATTGTTTATTTTTTTCTTCCTTCTCTTCAATAAAAATGTACCCCACCCTTTGAAATGGGCACTATTGATTGGTCATTTTATCTCTGCTTTATCTCCTTCATAAATAGCTCCATAATTCACCAATTATTTTGTATAATACAAAATTAATTTGTTCTAACATTCTCACTTTGCTTGAGGTAAAGGCAGTTGCTCTAATATTCTGGAATTTGTTGGAAAAATCAGTGCCCACCTTATGAATAGCAATATCACATGCTAAAAACATTATGGGTGGTGGAGACTGGACTTGAAGAAGGACACTGTAATCTTTTTCCAGAGTAGATTGCCTACGTGGAAAAAATGGAGAGAAACCACAGTGATCCAGGGGACTGAATTTATT
>NW_020944216.1:0-3134 GCF_900497805.2 Vombatus ursinus | reverse complement strand
GGTGACTGGAAATGTGGGAATCATCATTCTTAGTAGTATAGATTCTCGACTTCAAACGCCCATGTACTTTTTCCTCAGACACTTGGCTATCATCAATCTTGGCAATTCCACTGTCATTGCTCCCCAGATGTTGGTCAATTTCTTGGTGGAGGAGAAAACCATTTCCTACTATGGGTGTGCAACTCAACTGGGAGGCTTCTTAGTCTTCATTGTTGCTGAGATTTTCATTTTGGCTGCCATGGCCTATGACCGCTATGTGGCTATTTGCAATCCCCTTTTATATATGGCTGTGGTTTCATGGAAGGTTTGCATTCTACTTGTTGTCCTTACCTACACCTACAGTTTAACGACAGCAGTGACTGTCACCTCTTGTGTTTTCTCAATGTCTTACTGTTCTTCCAATGTCATCAATCATTTTTACTGTGATAATGTCCCATTGTTAGCATTATCCTGCTCTGACACCTACATCCCAGAAACAGCAGTCTTTACTTTTTCAGGAACTAATCTCTTCTTTTCCATGATCATTGTAATTGTGTCCTATTTCTACATCATCTTGGCCATCCTGAGGATACGTTCAACAGAAGGTAGAAAGAAAGCCTTCTCCACCTGTGCTTCCCACATGATGGCTGTCATTGTTTTCTATGGGACACTCCTTTTCATGTATTTGCAGCCCTGCTCAAACCATTCCTTAGACACTGATAAAATGGCTTCAGTGTTTTACACACTAGTGATCCCCATGCTGAATCCTATGATCTACAGCCTGAGGAACAAGGATGTGAAGGAGGCTTTGAAGAGAGTCCTCACCAACCCTTGCCAAACTTTTAAAAACTTATAAATTCATAAATATTCAAGTAAACCATGAGATTCATAAGCTAAAGTAGGGGTTGTCATATAAAGGACCTAATGAGTAAATGTCCAGGGATATAAGAAAACTGATAGTAGGTTAAAATATTTAAAAATGAATAAAAAAGGGAATCAAATTCAAACAAGGATTGCTATATTTATATATTGACTTAGAAAACCACATATCAACATTATTTATGTTTTATAATATTTTCTCTTTATTTTGTAACATATTTGCCAAGTATATTTAAACTTATTCAGGCAGTAATCCAAAGTGGGCTACCTACTTCACACCTGTTGGTAACAGTCTGGAAGGAAGATAGTTGTAGAAAGGAATGGGGAAGAAAATAAGTTTAGGGATCAAAAGCAGACAAGGGCCTAGAATCAAGTAAAATTGTATAGATTAGATGTGGAAACAAGATGGGGGACCAAGAATTTCATTTTAATTCTTGGGAGTCTTTTTACTTCCTACTGAGGGACTTGTTTGTAAGATTAACCAACATTGCAAGTGAAGGGATGTGAGCTGTGCGTGTACCCTTATCCTGGTATACAGATGGGAGGAGGATTTGACTTTCAGAAATCTGCTTAAAACTATATATATATGTGTGCATGCGTGTGTGTGTGTGTGTATGTATGTATATGTATATGTATATGCCTAGGTATATATTTTGTTAAAAGATCTAATGATATTCTAAGTTAATTCAAGTACCCATTCATATGGACTTGAAAATAAATGTTACTTTATCCTATTTTTGTCTATCTGTAAGCACTTATTCAATGTCTACAATGTATTAAGTTCTTTACTAATTTTTGGAGATACAAAGAAAGACAAGACTGTTTTTGTTCTTAAGTTTACCTTTTAATTGGAAATACAACATTCAAACCAGTACGTACAAACCAGCTATAAACAGGATGAGTTTTAGATAAAAGAGCAAAAGTATTAGAATTTGGGAGGGGGTGGGGATTATGATACAACAGAATTAATATGAAACCCTCATGAACTTGTTGAAAGCTGATACTTGGTTATCTTGTACATACTTTTGATGAATTAACTCCAATTCAACTAATTGAGTGTTTTGTGGTCATTAGCTAAGAGTCAGGCAGGATGGGTAAGGGTTCCTTCAAAATTGTACTCATATTCCTGAAGTACAGTTATGATTTTGAGCAGGTCCTTCACCTAGATTATATTGTCATTTTCTTCATTCATCAATTTGAAAAGGTAGTACATAAAACAGGAAGGGTTAGAGAAAGGCACTGTGGACTAGTACAATATACACTGCATGCGTACATTGAAAGTATTGGACTCTACACTTAACTGAACCTATGAATTTGAGTATAGAAAGACAGTTTGTGATGTGACCCACTTATTTAGGTAATTGAATGTATCATGACTCTTTACCAATGGAAAAGCTTGAGATATTTAATAGGCTATCTTTCTATGGACATGGGAATAGAGGAATAAACATAACCCCACAATGTAGAGGATCTACATCAGCACTCCCTGTACATGTTCTGTCATTCTTAAAAGCTTAACAATAACCAACTATGTTACCCTTGAATTCTACCTCTTCTTCTTTAAATTCATTATTTTTTCTAATTTGGAATTCAGTTAATGTATTTAGTTGCTGGGTTATGGCAAAGAACAATTTAATTGGGAATATGCATGCATCTGTAAAGGATTTGGAAGTCCATCTTCTATTTCTTATAGGATTCATATTTCGACAATGTTCTTTTCCCCAAACCCTGACACTGGAACTCCAATTTCATGAATAACATTGACCATGAAAATTATTTTATAAAACTGCTTATGAAGAATAATGATTATTCCCCCAGCACTGGGATAGCATCCAGGTTTTGGTTGATATTAAAAAAACATAATTACTCACTTTTCATTTATGATTCTTTAAATACACTAGATTTATAATGAGAAAAACTTATGAGAAAGAAATACATATTAAAATTAGACATATATCTTTATGTATAGCAGGCTTTCGAGTAAACAACAACACACACACACAGACACACACACACACATACACAAATATTTCCCCTCCAACCAGATTCTGCATGATATTGGCTCATTTTCCTTATTCTTTTTCCAGATTCTAAGTCAATAAAGGAGGTATGTTCATTTGTTTCTACATTGATTACTAAAATTGTAACACGTTTGCCATAAATAGTTTGTCAACCAGCATTTATTATGTTCTGCTGTGTTAAAAGTAGTGTGCTAAGTGACAGGGAAATAAAAGCAAAAAAGTAGTTGTAGATCTCAAGGAGCTCACAGTCTAATG
>NW_020944215.1:819854-827457 GCF_900497805.2 Vombatus ursinus | reverse complement strand
CAGAGGGCATTAGGTCCACGGTCCCCCAAACTGAGGCCAGGTTCAAGTCACCCCTACAGGGTCCATTAGGTCCAATTTCCTCCAAGCTCAAGGTGCTTCTACAGAGCACATTACGTCCAAGGTCCTCCAAGTTCAAGGCCTTTCGACAGAGGCCATTAGATGTAAGGCCCCTCTACAGAGGCCATCAGGTCCAAAGTCCTGCTTCAGGGACCATTACGTTCAAGGCCGTCCTACAGAGGCCACAGGTTCAAGGCACTCCTACAGAGGATATTAGGTCCAAGGTCCTCCAAGTTCAAGGCCTTTCCACAGAGGTCATGGGGTCCAACGTCCTCCTTCAGGGTCCAGTTGGTCCAAGGCCCTCCTACAGAGGCCATCAGGTCCAACGATCCCCTACAGAGGCCATCAGGTCCATGGCCCTTCTACAGAGGCCATTAGTTCTAAGGCCACCATACAGAAACCGTCAGGTCCAAAGTCCTCCTTCAGGGGCTATCAGGTCCAAGGCCCTCCTACAGAGGTCATCATGTTCAAGGCATCCCTACAGAGGCCATTAGGTTCAAGGCCCTCCTACAGAGGACATCAGGTCCAAGGATCCCCTAGAGAGGCCATTAGGTCCAAGGCCCCCCTACAGACACCATTAGGTTCAAGGCCCTCCTACAGAGGCCATCAGGTTCAAAGCACCCTTACAGAGGCCATCAGGTCCACGGCCCTTCCACAGAGGCCATTAGGTCCACGGTCCCCCAAACAGAGCCCCAGTTCAAGGCACCCCTACGGAGTCCATTAGGTCCAAGGTCCTCCAAGTTCAAGGCCTTTCTACAGAGGCCATTAGGTCCAGGTTCCTCCAAGTTCAAGGTGTTTCTACAGAGGCCATTAGTTCCAAGGTCCTCCAAGTTCAAGGCCTTTCGACAGAGGCCATTAGGTGTAAGGTCCCTCTACAGAGGCCATTAGGTCCAAAGTCCTCCTTCAGGGACCATTAGGTTCAAGGCCGTCCTACAGAGGCTGTCAGGTTCAATGCATTCCTACAGAGGCCATTAGGTCCAAGGTCCTCCAAGTTCAAGGCCTTTCCACAGAGGCCATTGCGACCAAAGTCCTCCTTCAGGGGCCAGTTGATCCAAGTCACTCCTACAGAGGCCATCAGCTCCAAGGATCCCTTACGGAGGCCATTAGGTCCAAGGCCCCCCTACAGACATCATTAGGTTCAAGGCCCTGGTACAGAGGCCATCAGGTTCAAGTCCTTTCTACAGAGGCCATTAGGTGTAAGGCCCCCATACAGAGGACATCAGGTCCAAAGTCGTCCTCCACGGGTCACTAGGACCACGGCCCCCGTATAGAGGCCATCAGGTTGAAGGCATCCCTACAGAGGCCATTAGGTCCAAGGTCCTCCAAGTTCAAGGCCTTTCCACAGAGGCCATCGGGTCCAAAGTCCTCCTTCTGTGGCCAGTTGGTTCAAGGTGCTCCTAAAGAGGCCATCAGGTTCAAGGCCTTTCTACAGAGGCCATTAGGTGTAAGGCCCCCATACAGAGGACATCAGGTCCAAAGTCGTCCTCCACGGGTCATTAGGTCCACGGTCCCCCTATGGAGGCCATCAGGTTCAAGGCATCCCTACAGAGGCCATTAGGTTCAAGGTCCTCCAAGTTCAAGGCCTTTCCACAGAGGCCATCGTGTCCAAAGTCCTCCTTAAGGGTCCAGTAGGTGCAAGGCCCTCCTACAGAGGCCATCAGGTCGAAAGATCCCCTACGGAGGCCATTAGGTCCAAGGTCCCCCTACAGACACCATTAGGTTCAAGGCCCTCCTACAGAGGCCATCAGGTGCAAAGCACCCTTACAGAGGCCATTAGGTCCAAGGTCCTCCAAGTTCAATGCCTTTCTACAAAGTACATCAGATCCAAGGATAGCCTGCAGAGGTCATCAGGTCCACGGTCCTTCTACAGAGGCCATTAGGTACACGGTGCCCCAAACGGAGCCCAGGTTCAAGGCACCCCCACGGAGTCCATTAGGTCCAGGGTCCTCCAAGTTCAAGGTGTTTCTACAGAGGCCATCAGGTCCAAGGATCCCCTATGGAGGCCATTAGGTCCAAGGACCCCCTACAGACACCATTAGGTTCAAGGCCCTCCTACAGAGGCCATCAGGTTCACAGCACCCTTACAGAGGCCATTAGGTCCAAGGTCCTCCAAGTTCAATGCCTTTCTACAAAGGCCATCAGATCCAAGGATCCCCTGCAGAGGTCATCAGGTCCACGGTCCTTCTACGGAGGCCATTAGGTACACGGTCCCCCAAACGGAGCCCAGGTTCAAGGCACCCCTACGGAGTCCATTACGTCCAGGGTCCTCCAAGTTCAAGGTGTTTCTACAGAGGCCATTAGGTCCAAGGTCCTCCAAGTTCAAGGCCTTTCTACAGAGGCCATTAGGTGTAAGGCCCCCCTACAGAGGCCATCAGGTCCAAAGTCCTCCTTCAGGGACCATTAGGTTCAAGGCCGTCCTACAGAGGCCATCAGGTTCCAGGCGCTCCTACAGGGGCCATTAGGATCAAGGTCCTCCAAGTTGAAGGCCTTTCTACAGAGTCCATCAGGTCCAAGGATCCCCTGCAGAGGCCATCAGGTCCGTGGCCCTTCTACAGAGCCCATTAGGTCCAAGGCCCCTATACAGAAACAGTCAGGTCCAAAGTCCTTCTTCAGGGGCTATTAGGTCCAAAGCCCTCCTACAGAGGCCATCAGGTTCAAGGCATCCCTACAGAGGCCATTAGGTCCAAGGCCCTCCTACAGAGGCCATCAGGTCCAAGGATCCCCTATGGAGGCCATTAGGTCCAAGGCACCCCTACAGACACCATTAGGTTCAAGGCCCTCCTACAGAGGCCATCAGGTTCAAAGCACCCTTACAGAGGCCATTAGGTCCAAGGTGTCCAAGTTGAATGCCTTTCTACAAAGGCCATCAGATCCAAGTATCCCCTGCAGAGGCCATTAGGTCCACGGTCCCCCAAGCGGAGCCCAGGTTCAAGGTACCCCTACGGATTCCATTAGGTCCAAGGTCCTCCAAGTTCAAGGCCTTTCTACAGAGGCCATTAGGTCCAAGGTCCTCCAAGTTCAAGGCCTTTCTACAGAGGGCATTAGGTGTCAATCTCCCCTACAGAGGCCATCAGTTCCAAAGTTCTCCTTCCGGGACCATTAGGTTGAAGGCCGTCCTGCAGAGGCCATCAGGTTCAAGGCACTCCTACAGAGGCCATTAGGTCCAAGGACCTCCAAGTTCAAGGCCCTTCTACAGAGGCCATCAGGTCCAAGGATCCCCTGCAGAGGCCATCAGGTGCACGGCCCTTCTACAGAGGCCATCAGGTTCAAGGAACCCCTACAGAGTCCTTTAGATCCAAGGTCCTCCAAGTTCAAGACCTTTCTACAGAGGCCATCCGATGCAAGGATCCCCTGCAGTAGCCATCAGGTCCACGGCCCTTCTACACAGGACATTAGGTCCAAGGGCACCCTACACAGGACATCCGGTCCAAAGTCCTCCTTCAGGGGCCATTAGCTCCACGGCGCCCCAAGAGAGCCCATCAGGTCCAAGGACCCCCTATAGTGGCCATCAGGTCCAAGGATCTCCTGCAGAGGCCATCAGGTCCATGGCCCTTCTACAGAGGCCCTTAGGTCCAAGGCTCCCATACAGAAACCGTCAGGTCCAAAGTCCTGCTTCAGGGGCTGTTAGGTCCAAGGCCCCCCATACAGCGACGGTCAGGTCCAAAGTCCTCCTTCAGGGGCCATTAGGTCCAAGGTCCTCCAAGTTCAAGGCCTTTCTACAGAGGCCGTTAGGTGCAAGTCTCCCCCTCCAGAGGACATCAGGTCCAAAGTCGTCCTCCAGGGGTCATGAGGTCCATGGCCCCCCTATAGAGGCCATCAGGTTCAAGCCATCCCTACAGAGCCCATTAGGTCCAAGGTCCTCCAAGTTCAAGGCCTTTCAACAGAGGCCATCGGGTCCAAAGTCCTCCTTCAGGGGCCAGTAGGTCCAAGGCCCTCCTACAAAGGCCATCAGGTCCAAGGATCCCCTACGGAGGCCATTAGGTCCAAGGCCCCCCTACACACACCATTAGGTCCAAGGCCCTCCTACGGAGGCCATCACGTTCAAGGCATCCCTACGGAGGCCATTAGGTCCAAGGCCCCCCTACAGACACCATTAGGTTTAAGGCCCTCCTACGGAGGCCATCAGGTTCAAGGCACTCCTAGAGAGGCCATTAGGTCCAACGTCCTCCAAGTTCAAGGCCTTTCTACAGAGGCCATCAGATTCAAGGATCCCCTGCAGAGAGCATCAGGTCCACAGCCCTTCTACACAGGACATTAGGTCCAAGGGCACCCTACACAGGCCATCAGGTTCAAAGTCCTCCTTCGGGGGCCATTAGCTCCACGGCCTCCCAAGAGAGCCCATCAGGTCCAAGGACCCCCTATAGTGGCCATCAGGTCCAAGGATCTCCTTCAGAGGCCATCTGGTCCATGGCCCTTCTACAGAGGCCATTAGGTCCAAGGCCCCCATACAGAAACCGTCAGGTCCAAAGTCCTGCTTCAGGGATCTATTAGGTCCAAGGCCGTCCTACAGAGGCCATCAGGTTCAAGGCATCCCTACAGAGGCCATTAGGTCCAAGGTCCTCCAAGTTCAAGGCCTTTCTACAGAGGCCGAAAGGTGCAAGTCCCCCGCTACAGAGGACATCAGGTCCAAAGTCCTTCTTCAGGGGCCAGTTACTCCAAGGCCGTCCTACAGAGGCCATCAGATCCAAGGATCCCCTATGGAAGCCATTAGGTCCATGGCCCCCCTACAGACACCTTTAGGTTGAAGGACCTCCTACAGAGGCCATCAGGATCAAGGCACCCCTTCAGAGTCCTTTAGGTCCAAGGTCCTCCACGTTCAAGGCCATTCTACAGAGGTCATTAGGTGCAAGGCCCCCCCTACAGAGGCCATCAGGTCCAAAGTTCTCCTTCACGGACCATTAGGTTCAAGGCCCTCCTACAGAGGCCATCAGGTTCAAAGCACTCCTACAGAGGCCATTAGGTCCAAGGTCCTCCAAGTTCAAGGCCTTTGTACAGAGGCCATTAGGTGCAAGTTCCCCCCTACGGAGAACATCAGGTCCAAAGTCCTCCTCCAGGGGTCATTAGGTCCATGACCCCCCTATAGAGGCCATCAGGGTCAAGGCATCCCTACAGAGGCCATTAGGTCCAAGGTCCTCCAAGTTCAAGGCCTTTCCACAGAGGCCATCGAGTCCAAAGTCGTCCTTTAGGGGCCAGTTGGTCCAAGGCCCTCCTACAGAGGCCATCAGGTCCAAAGATCCCCTACGGAGGCCATTAGGTCCAAGGCCCCCCTACAGACAGCATGAGGTTCCAGGCCCTCCGACAGAGGCCATCAGGTTCAAGGCCTTTCTACAGAGGCCATTAGGTGTAAGGACCCCATACAGAGGACATCAGGTCCAAAGACCTCCTTCAGGGACCATTAGGTTCAAGGCCCTCATACAGAGGCCATCAGGTTGAAGGCACTCCTGGAGAGGCCATTAGGTCCAATGTCCTCCAAGTTCAAGGCCTTTCTACAGAGGCCATCAGATTCAAGGATCCCCTGCAGAGGCCATCAGGTCCATGGCCCTTCTACAGGTCCAAGGTTCTTAGGTCCAAGGGCACCCTACAGAGCCCATCAGGTCCAAACTCCTCCTTCTGCGGTCATTATCTCCACAGCCCCCCAAGAGAGCCCATCAGGTCCAAGGCCCCCCTATAGTTGCCTTCAGGTCCAAGGATCTCCTGCAGAAGCCATCAGGTCCACGGCCCTTCTACAGAAGCCATTAGGTCCAAGGCCCCCCATACAGTGACCGTCAGGTCCAAAGTCCTCCTTCAGCGGCCATTAGGTCCAAGGTCCTCCAAGTTCAAGGCCTTTCTACAGAGGCCGTTAGATCCAAGTCCCCCCCTACAGAGGACATCAGGTACACAGTACTCCTCCACGGGTCATAAGGTCCATGGCCCCCCTGTAGAGGCCATCAGGTTCAAGGCATCCCTACAGAGCCCATTAGGTCCAAGGTTCTCCAAGTTCAAGGCCTTTCTACAGAGGCCATTAGGTGTAAGGCCCCCCTACAGAGGCCATCACGTCCAAAGTCCTCCTTCAGGGACCATTAGGTTCAAGGCCGTCCTACAGAGTCCATCAGGTTCAAGGCACTCCTACAGAGGCCATTAGGTCCAAGGTCCCCCAAGTTCAAGGCCTTTCCACAGAGGCCATCGGGTCCAAAGTCCTCCTTCAGGGACCATTAGGTTCAAGGCCGTCCTACAGAGGCCATCAGGTCCAAGGCCCTCCTACAGAGGCCATCAGGTCCAAGGATCACCTACGGAGGCATTAGGTCCAAGGCCCCCCTACAGACAGCATTAGGTTCCAGGCCCTCTGACAGAGGCCATCAGGTTCAAGGCCTTTCTACAGAGGCCATTAGGTGTAAGGACCCCATACAGAGGACATCAGGTTCAAAGTCCTCCTTCAGGGACCATTAGGTTCAAGGCCCTCATACAGAGGCCATCAGGTTGAAGGCACTACTGGAGAGGCCATTAGGTCCAACGTCCTCCAAGTTCAAGGCCTTTCTACAGAGGCCATCAGATTCAAGGATCCCCTGCAGAGGCCATCAGGTCCACGGCCCTTCTACAGAGGCCATTAGGTCCACGGTCCCCCAAACTGAGCCCAGGTTCAAGGCACCCCTACGGGGTCCATTAGATCCAAGGTCCTCCAAGTTCAAGGCCTTTCTACAGAGGCCATTAGGTCCAAGGTCCTCCGAGTTCAAGGCCTTTCTACAGTGTCCATTAGGTGTAAGGCCCCCCTACAGAGGCCATCAGGTCCAAAGTCCTCCTTCCGGGACCATTAGGTTCAAGGCCATCCTACAGAGGCCATCAGGTTCCAGGCACTCCTACAGGGGCCATTAGGTCCTGCAAGTTCAAGGCCTTTCTACAAAGGCCATCAGATCCAAGGATCCCCTGCAGACGCCATCAGGTCCACGGCCCTTCTACAGAGGCCATTAGGTCCACGGTCCCCCAAACGGAGGCCAGGTTCAAGGCACCCCTACGGGGTCCATTAGGTCCAAGGTCCTCCAAGTTCAATGCCTTTCTACAGAGGCCGTTAGGTGCAAGTCCCCCCCTACAGAATACATCATGTCCATGGCCCTTCTACAGAGGCCATTAGGTCCAAGGCCCCCATACAGAAACCGTCAGTTCTAAAGTCCTGTTTCAGGGGCTGTTAGGTCCAAAGCCCTCCTACAGAGGCCATCAGGTTCAAGGCATCCATACAGAGGCCATTAGGTCCAAGGCCCTCCTACAGAGGCCATCAGGTCCAAGGATCCCCTACGGAGGCCATTAGGTCCAAGGCCCCCCCTACAGACACCATTAGGTTCAAGGCCCTCCTACAGAGGCCATCAGGTTCAAGGCACCCCTACAGAGTCCTTTAGGTCCAAGGTCCTCCACGTTCAAGGCCTTTCTACAGAAGTCATTATGTCCAAGGCCCCCTTACAGAGACCATCAGGTCCACGGCCATTCTACAGAGGCCATTAGGTCCAATGTCCTCCAAGTTCAAGGTGTTTCTACAGAGGCCATTAGGTCCAAGGACCTCCAAGTTCACGGCCTTTCT
>NW_020944215.1:761319-819844 GCF_900497805.2 Vombatus ursinus | reverse complement strand
CAGAGGCCATCAGGTCCACGGCCCTTCTACAGAGGCCATTAGGTCCAAGGGCACCCTACACATGCCATCAGGTCCAAAGACCTCCTTCAGGGGCCATTACCACCTCGGCCCCCCAACAGAGCCCATCAGGTCCAAGGCCCCCCTGTAGTGGCCATCGAGTCCAAGGATCTCCCGCAGAGGCCATCAGGTCCCCACCCTTCTACAGAAGCCATTAGGTCCAAGGCCCCCCATACAGCGACCGTCAGTTCCAAAGTCCTCCTTCAGGGGCCATTAGGTCCACGGCCCCCCTATAGAGGCCATCAGGTTGAAGGCATCCCTACAGAGGCCATTAGGTCCAAGGATCCCCTACGGAGGCCATTAGATCCAAGGCCCCCCTACAGACACCATTAGGTTCAAGGCCCTCCTGCAGAGGCCATCAGGTTCAAAGCACCCTTACAGAGGCCATTGGGTCCAAGGTCCTCCAAGTTCAATGCTTTTCTACAAAGGCCATCAAATCCAAGGATCCCCTGCAGAGGCCATCAGGTCTACCGCACTTCTACACAGGCCATTAGGTCCACGGTCCCCCAAACGGAGCCCAGGTTCAAGGCACCCCTACTGGATCCATTAGGTCTAAGGTCCTCCAAGTTCAAGGCCTTTCTACAGAGGCCATTAGGTCCAGGGTCCTCCAAGTTCAAGGTGTTTCTACAGAGGCCATTAGGTTTAAGGTCCTCCAAGTTCAATGCCTTTCTACAAAGGCCATCAGATCCAAGGATCCCCTGCAGAGGCCATCAGGTCCACGGCCCTTCTACAGAGGCCATTAGGTCCATGGTCCCCCAAACGGAGCCCAGGTTCAAGGCACCCCTACGGAGTACATTAGGTCCAGGGTCCTCCAAGTTCAAGGACTTTCTACAGAGGCCATTAGGTCCAGGGTCCTCCAAGTTCAAGGTGTTTCTACAGAGGCCATTAGGTCCAAGGTCCTCCAAGTTCAAGGCCTTTCTACAGAGGCCATCAGGTCCAAGAATCCCCTGCAGAGGCCATCAGGTGCACGGCCCTTCTACAGAGGCCATCAGGTTCAAGGAACCCCTACAGAGTCCTTTAGATCCAAGGTCCTCCAAGTTCAAGACCTTTCTACAGAGGCCATCCGATGCAAGGATCCCCTGCAGAGGCCATCAGGTCCACGGCCCTTCTACAGAGGCCATTAGGTCCAAGGGCACCCTACACAGGCCATCAGGTCCAAAGTCCTCCTTCAGGGGCCATTAGGTCCAAGGTCCTCCAAGTTCAAGGCCTTTCTACAGAGGCCGTTAGGTGCAAGTCCCCCCATACAGAGGCCATCAGGTCCATGGCCCTTCTACAGAGGCCATTAGGTCCAAGGACCCCATACAGAAACCATCAGGTCCAAAGTTCTGCTTCAGGGGCTATTAGATCCAAGGCCGTCCTACAGAGGCCATCAGGTTCAAGGCATCCCTACAGAGGCCATTAGGTCCATGGTCCTCCAAGTTCACGGCCTTTCTACGGAGGCCATTAGGTGCAGGGCCCCCCTACAGAGGCCATCAGACTCAAGGCACCCCTACAAAGGCCATTAGGTCCAAGGTCCTCCAAGTTCAAGACCTTTCTACAGAGGCCATCAGATTCAAGGATCCCCTGCAGAGGGCATCAGGTCCACGGCCCTTCTACAGAGACAATTAGGTCCAAGGGCACCCTACAGAGGCCATCAGGTTCAAAGTCCTCCTTCGGGGGCCATTAGCTCCACGGCCCCCCAAGAGAGCCCATCAGGTCCAAGGCCCCCCAATAGTGGCTGTCAGGTCGAAGGATCTCCTGCAGAGGCCATCAGGTCCACGGCCCTTCTACAGAAGCCATTAGGTCCAAGGCCCCCCTACAGCGACTGTCAGGGCTAAAGTCCTCCTTCAGGGACCATTAGATCCAAGGTACTCCAAGTTCAAGGCCTTTCTACAGAGGCCGTTAGGTGCAACTCCCCCCCTACAGAGGACATCAGGTCCAAAGTCCTCCAGGGGCCAGTTGGTCCAAGGCCCTCCTACAGAGGCCATCAGATTCAAGGATCCCCTACAGAGGCCATCAGGTTCAAGGCACCCCTACAGAGTCCTTTAGGTCCACGGTCCTCCACGTTCAAGGCCTTTCTACAGAGGTCATTAGGTGCCAGTCCCCCCCTACAGAGGCCATCAGGTCCAAAGTCCTCCTTCAGGGACCATTAGGTTCAAGGCCCTCCTACAGAGGCCATCAGCTTCAAAGCACTCCTACAGAGGCCATTAAGTCCAAGGTCCTCCAAGTTCAAGGCCTTTCTACAGAGGCCGTTAGTTGCAAGTCCCCCCCTATGGAGGACATCAGGTCAAAAGTCCTCCTCCATGATTCATTAGGTCCATAGACCCCTATAGAGGCCATCAGGTTCAAGGCATCCCTACATAGGCCATTAGGTCCAAGGTCCTCCAAGTTCAAGGCCTTTCCACAGAGTCCATCGGGTCCAAAGTCCTCCTTCAGAGACCATTAGGTTCAAGGCCCTCCTATGGAGGCAATCAGGTTCAAGGCACACCTACAGAGGCCATCAGGTTCACGGAAATTCTACAGAGGCCGTTAGGTCCAAGGTCCTCCAAGTTCATGACCTTTCTATGGCGGCCATTAGGTGCAAGGCCCCCCCTACAGAGACCATCAGGATCAAGGCACCCCTACAGAGGCCATTAGGTCCAATGTCCTCCAAGTTCAAGACATTTCTACAGAGGACATCAGATGCAAGGATTCCCTGCAGAATCCATCAGGTTCACGGCCCTTCTACAGAGGCAATTAGGTCCAAGGGCACCCTACACAGGCCATCAGGTCCAAAGTCCTCCTTCGGGAGCCATTAGCTCCACGGCCCCCCAAGAGAGCCCATCAGGTCCAAGGCCCCCCTATAGTGGCCATCAGGTACAAGGATCTCCTGCAGAGGCCATCAGGTCCACGGCCCTTCTACACAAGTTATTAGGTCAAAGGCCCCCCATACAGCGACTGTCAGGTCCAAAGTCCCCCTACAGAGGCCATCAGGTCCAAAGTCCTCCTTCAGGGACCATTAGGTTCAAGGCCGTCCTACAGAGGCCATCAGGTCCCAGGCACTCCTACAGGGGCCATTAGGTCCAAGGTCCTCCAAGTTCTAGGCCTTTCTACAGAGGCCATCTGGTCCAAGGATCCCCTGCAGAGGCCATCAGGTCCATGGCCCTTCTACAGAGGCCATTAGGTCCAAGGCCCTCCTACAGAGGCCATCAGGTTCAAGGCATCCCTTCAGAGGCCATTAGGTCCAAGGCCAGCCTACAGAGGCCATCAGGTCCAAGGATCCCCTATGGAGGCCATTAGGTCCAAGGCGCCCCTACAGACACCATTAGGTTCAAGGCCCTCCTACAGAGGCCGTCAGGTCCAAGGATCCCCTACAGAGGCCATCAGGTCCATGGCCTTTCTACAGAGGCCATTAGGTCCAAGGCCCCCCATACAGAGACTATCAGGTTCAAAGTCCCCCTTCAGGGCCCATTAGGTTCTAGGCCCTCCTGCAGAATCCATAAGGATCAAAGCACCCCTACAGAGGCCATTAGATCCAAGGTCCTCCAAGTTCAAGACCTTTCTACAGAGGCCATCAGATGCAAGGATCCCCTGCAGAGTCCATCAGGTCCATGGCCCTTCTACAGAGGCCATTAAGTCCAAGGCCCCCATAAAAAACCATCAGGTCCAAAGTCCTGCTTCAGGGGCTATTAGGTCCAAGGCCCTCCTACAGAGGCCATCAGGTTCAAGGCATCCCTACAGAGGCCATTAGGTCCAAGGCCCTCCTACAGAGGCCATCAGATCCAAGGATCCCCTGCAGAGGCCATCAGGTTCCAGGCACTCCTACAGGGGCCATTAGGTCCAAGGTCCTCCAAGTTCAAGACCTTTCTACAGAGGCCATAAGATTCAAGGATCCCCTGCAGAGGCCATCAGGTCCACGGCCCTTCTACAGAGGACATTAGGTCCAATGGCACCCTACAGAGGCCATCAGGTTCAAAGTCCTCCTTCGGGGGCCATTAGCTCCACGGCCCCCCAAGAGAGCCCATCAGGTCCAAGGCCCCCCTATAGTGGCCATCAGGTCCAAGGATCTCCTGCAGAGGCCATCAGGTCCACGGCCCTTCTACAGAAGCCATTAGGTCCAAGGACCCCATACAGCGACCGTCAGGTCCAAAGTCCTCCTTCAGGGGCCATTAGGTCCAAGGTCCTTCCAGTTCAAGGCCTTTCTACAGAGGCCATTAGGTGCAAGTGCCCCCCTACAGAGGACATCAGGTCCAAAGTCCTCCTCCAGGGGCCAGTTGGTCCAAGGCCCTCCTACAGAGGCCATCAGGACCAAGGAAACCCTACGAAGGCCATTAGGTCCAAGGCCCCCCTATAGAGGCCATCAGGTTCAAGGCATCCCTACAGAGCCCATTAGGTACAAGGTCCTCCAAGTTCAAGGCCTTTCCACAGAGGCCATCGGGTCCAAAGTCCTCCTTCAGGGGCCAGTAGGTTCAAGGCCCTTCTACAGAGGCCATCAGGTCCAAGGAAACCCTACGGAGGCCATTAGGTCCAAGGCCCCCCTACAGACACCATTACGTTCAAGGCCCTCCTACAGAGGCCATCAGGTTCAAGGCACCCCTAAAGAGTCCTTTAGGTCCAAGGTCCTCCAAGTTCAATGCCTTTCTACAAAGGCCATCAGATCCAAGGATCCCCTGCAGAGGCCATCAGGTCCACGGCCCTTCTACAGAGGCCATTAGGTCCACGGTCCCCCAAACGGAGCCCAGGTTCAAGGCACCCCTACGGTGTCCATTAATTCCAAGGTCCTCCAAGTTCAAGGCCTTTCTACATAGGCCATTAAGTCCAAGGTCCTCCAAGTTCAAGGCCTTTCTACAGCCCATCAGGTCCAAGGATCCCCTGCAGAGGCCATCAGGTCCACGGCCGTTCTACAGAGGCCATTACGTCCAAGGCCCCCCATACAGAGACTATCAGGTCCAAAGTCCTCCTTCAGGGCCCATTAGGTTCTAGGCCCTCCTGCAGAGGCCATCAGTATCAAGGCACCCATACAGAGGCCATTAGATCCAAGGTCCTCCAAGTTCAAGACCTTTCTACAGAGGCCATCAGGTTCAAGGCACCCCTGCAGAGGCCATCAGGTCCACGACCATTCTACAGAAGCCATTAGGTCCAAGGCCCCCCATACAGCGACCGTCAGGTCCAAAGTCCTCTTTCAGGGGCCATTAGGTCCAAGGTCCTCCAAGTTCAAGGCCTTTCTACAGAGGCCGTTAGGTGCAATTCCCCCCCTACAGAGGACATCAGGACCAAAGACCTCCTTCAGGGGCCAGTAGGTCCAAGGCCCTCCTACAGAGTCCATCATGTTCTAGGCATCCCTACAGAGGCCTTTAAGTCCAAGGTCCTCCAAGTTCAAGGACTTTCCATAGAGGACATTTGGTCTAGGGCTTCCCCACTGAGGCCATCAGGTCCAAAGTCCTTCAGGGGTCATTAGGTCCAAGACCCTCCTACAGAGGTCATCAGGTTCAAGGCATCCCTACAGAGGACATTAGGTCCAAGGCCTTTCTACAGAGGCCATCAGATTCAAGGCCCTTCTACAAAGACCACCAGGTCCATGGCCCTTCTATAGAGGCCATTCGGTCTCTGAGCCTGAACAAGAATCACCTCGAGAGAAGAGGAACTCACTACCTTCTGAGGCAGCCCATTCCACTTTTATCTTTTATAATTCTCTTTTTAAAAAAATTCTCTGTCAGAATTAGAATTTATCTTTATTTCTCTTCCTTTTTAAAATTTTTCCTGTCTTTAATTTGAAATTAAGTGCTGCTCTGTAGAGATTTACAGTTGTTTCATTCTCTTTCTAGAGTAGCAAGTTTTAACTTGGAACTTGGGTTTTCTTTAAAGTATTCTGATCGCCATATTTCAATATCATTGGTTTCCTTTGTAGTCTTGAGTATTTTATTGTATGCTTTTAAAAACTGTATTCTGAAAAGGAGATCCTAGGCTTCACCAGAGTGACTGCCAACAGGGTCCAGGACCCAAAAAAGGTTAAAAAGCCATCTACTGAAGGGCTTTAGTCTACGTTGCAGAATTGTTCCTTTCATTTGGCGCTTTTGTCTTCTCTTTCTTTTATCCCCTAGTATTTTCTCAGTGTATTAGGACCTCTTTTTTGTTGGCTCATTTCTCAGTTCTCTGCTGGTTTCTCACCAAATGTTCCTTGTGAGAATTTCTTCGCTTTGCCTTCTTTTTTGTCCTGGTGATTTTCTTTTGGTAACTTTCTTGCTTTTCTTGAGATAATCCAGTGACACTACCACTGACCCAGTCGTCTGGCTAGAAGTCCATACTCCACTTTGGGACAGCTTGGATGTTAAGGAATTTTTTTTTCTCAATATTGAACAAAAATGTCTCTCTCTGAAACTTCTCGCCATAGTGCCTCCTTTTGCACTGTGCAGCCAAGCAGAATTATTCTAATCAGATATCACATGACAGCAATTTAAATACTTGAAAATGGCTTTCATGGGCCTTCTGTCCCTCCCACTCCTACGTCTTATCTTCTCCCAACTAATTGTCCTCATTTCTTTCAACCAGGCCTCATGGGACTTGAGCTCAAAGCCCTTTAGCACCCTGGTTGCCCTTCTCTAGCTTCTCAATATGCGTGCTAAAATGTAGCCCCCAGAACTGAATGCTATGTTCTTTATTCGGTGTAACTAAGGCAGAGTGTTGCTAAGGTGCCTTCTGATGCTAAAATCCTGCAAACCAGTGAGGTATAGGGGGAAAGAGCATTGCATTAGGGGTCAGAAGACCACAGCTTTGCCACTTACTACCAGTTTATCCTTAACCAAGTCACTTCCCCTCTCTGGGCCTTAGTTTCTCCATCTGTAAAATGAGAAGTTGCAACTAGATGATCTCTAAGGGCTCTTTCAATTGTTCCTACGTCCCCAAGAAGAGCAGTGAGCAATATCCTTTGGCAAGGTGTGGTAGCTTGTTGAACTTTAGAAGACCTATATACCAAAGGTTGCTTGCTAAGTAAAGCAGTAATTTTACTTAGCAGTCTTTCATCTTGGCGACTGTGAAAGAGTCTAGTCTGTCTTTAGAAATGTTTCTACTGGGGCAGCTAGGTGGCACAGTGGATAGAGCACCAGCCCTAAAGTCAGGAGGACCTGAGTTCAAATGCAGCCTCAGACCAAACACTTGACCCTTACTAGCTGTGTGACCCTGGGCAAGTCACTTAACCCCAATTGCCTAAGAAAGGGGGAAAAAAATAGAAATGTTTCTACTTCTTTTGAAGGCTTCCATTGGGTATCAGCTTCCTGAAGGTGTTGGCGCATTTTATTCTCATATGTTTTCCTTCTTTCTGACCTGTCCCTGGGCTCTCCGAATTTCAGCCACATCTGTAGTTCTGTGCCTGAAATTAAGTGATTAAAGTAATATTCTTTGTTATATGGGGTGGCTGTCTGTGAAAAAGGGAGGGAGGAGTACCTTGGGCAATGTAAAAACAATAATAAATTTAATAAATAAATAACAAAATAATTATGCAATGATAAAATAATGTAATAAATAATAAATTTAATGGTGAATAAATTAAATTTAAAGAAATAAAATGCATTTTTTAAAAATAAAATAAAATAACTAAAGTAAAAAGGATTGGGGCACTTCATGGCTGGAATGGTTTTTGGGGAAAAGAACTGAAAATGGTACAGTAAAAAAGAAACATTTGGCCAGGACAAGATCAGACTCTTTTTGGCATTCTTTTGCACTAGCTAAATTTCCATCTAATCCTTTAAGTTTTTGTTCTCTCATCTGTGAGGCTGGTTCCCCCACTGATGCTGATCATTGCCCCTCTTCACTGTATTGGATGCTCTTCACGGGCTGCTGCGTGCCCCCCCTCAAAAAAAAAAAAAAAACTAAAACCTTTGTTCCTAGAAAGGAGACAGTGCATTTGAGCTTCTGTGCTTGACAGCTCTCCAGCTTGGTGCAGGCTTTGCCCCGGCTCACGGTCCTTTGGGATAGCTTTTTCAGAAGCCCAGGGTCACTTGAGAAAAGAAATGTTCTGCTTGCTCCATGTATGTACATTCTCATTTTCCAATGGACTCTTTTTTAATTAATTTATTTTGATTTATCAACAATCATTTCCATATGCTTTTGAGTTTAAAATTTTTCTCCCCTTCCCCAAGACAGCGCACAATCTGATATAGGCTCTACATATACATTCCTATTAAACGTATTTTCACATTAGTGATGTTGTAAGGCAGAATTAGAACCAATAGGAGGAACCACCAGAAAGAGGAAACAAAACAAAACAGAAGAAAAAAAACTAGCAAATAGTATGCTTCGATCTGCATTCAAACTCCATAGTTCTTTCTTTGGATGTGGATAGCATTTTCCATCACAGGGCCTTTGGAGATGTTTTAGATCCTTGAGTTGCTGGGAAGGGTTAAGTTTATCAATATTAGTCATCGCACAACGTGGCTGCAATGGACTCTTTTTAAAAGAATAAAAAGTTTCTAGGATTCAGGTTTAGGAATCAGTTCCTTGGTAAAATTGACCATGAGATGTTATAGATATTGGAAAGAGGCAGTATGGTGTCATAATTTTTAAGTTTTAGTGTGGGCACTTATTAGTTGGCTGTTTATTAGTTATCCAGGACAAGTGGTTTTAACTCCTGACCTTTAGTTTCCTCATCTGTAAAATGGAGATAAATATAGAAAACCAGCCTTGGAGTCAGAAACATTTGGCTCTCCTCATCCGTAAATGCAGGGGTTAGCTCTCAGGCGGGCCTGCTGTAAGGTCAGCTCTAAATCTCATGATCTTAGTATAAGGCCTGCCTCTAACATACTATAAAGTTAAGTGACCTCAGACAAGTGACTTTACTGCTCAGTTCCCAAGACAACTCTCCAAGACCAGAAGTTTGAGATGGGTTTCTGATCTGCATTGGTGAAGGGTATTTCCTTACTGGGGCCTTCCTGACACTGATGAAATCCTAGGGCTGACCAGTGAAAACATATGTATGCCTTACTTTGCAGAGTTGGTGAGAAGAGAGTGCTTTGTAGACTTTAAAGTGCTCTACATTATTACAAGTAATCTTAATGATGACTATTTCTGCTAACCTTTTAAATACTCCCTTCTACTCATCTCTTAGGTTCAGTTAGTCCGCCTGGTTGGAATGATGCTACTTATATTTGCCAAAAAGGACCAATGTAAATACCTCCATGATGTTGTAACAGAAACTGTGGGCACGGGACTCATGGGAAAAATGGTAAGTTGTTTTAGGTTGGAAATGAACTATTTATCTGAAATGCCCTGGCTCTCTTGGTTTTTGTGATAATTGTGAATAATTGCTCTTCCCACCAGGGTAACAAAGGGGCTGTTGCTGTGAGGTTTTTGTTCCACAATACTACATTTTGCATTGTCAATTCCCATTTGGCTGCTCACGTGGAAGACTTCGAACGTCGAAATCAGGATTATAAAGACATCTGTTCCCGAATGACTTTCTTGGTCCCAAATCAGGGTCATCTAAACATCATGAAGCATGAGTGAGTATCTAGCTCTTCTTTAGCCTCCTAGGAGCATGATGGGATCAATTGGAAAGCTTGCTGTAAAGGATGAGGTGATATCATTTGACAAGATGGATCAGAAGGAGAGGGGAGTACCGTCTCCTAGGATCATAGGCTTAGATCTGGGAAGGACCTTAGAGGTCATAGAATCATAGATCTAGAGCTGAAAGGGCCAGGATTTGAACGCAGAGCCCCTGACTCCATTCCCAGCACTCTACAGAGCTTCGGGATTGTTGCAAGGGAGCAGGTGTTTATTATTCATGGGACCTCAGAAAGGGATGCAGAAGAGGTCTGTTGGCAGGCATCATTGGGAGATTTTGTTCCAGAAATGGAGAGACTGAGTGAAATCTTAGGGGTGGGGATTTGAAAGGGATAGAAATCAATCATTTTGAAAGTAAATATGGGGGGCAGCTAGGTGGCACAGTGAATAGAGCACCAGCCCTGAAGTCAGGAGGACCTGAGTTCAAATCCAGCCTCAGACCAAACACTTGACACTTAATAGCTGTGTGACCCTGGGCAAGTCACTTAACTCTAATTGCCTTTAAAAAAAGAAAGAAAGAAAGTAAATAGGGAGGATTTTTAAGATGTCGGGTAGGGAGTGAAGGGGAAGGGAATGTGAATGGTTAGTATAGCTCAGGGCTTAATATATAGGTGAAGGTTAGTAATAGAAGTCAGCTGGGAGTGGATTGTCAGTGGCAGAACAATTAGGAGATGAAAGGTTGTGTGTGACTGAAATGTAATTAGGGGATATGAAGTGAGTTGAGTAGCCCATTGAGCCATCAGATGAACCAGGATACAGAGATCTGGGAATATCAGGATCAACATCAGATGAAGAGATTGGGAGAATGGTAGGTAAGAATAATGATTATATTTGCTCATATACACACTGGGCCAATGATGGGAATTCAGACTGAATTCCAAATTGGTAAAGACCAAAGCCTCACAATTTAGAGTCCTTTGATTTTTTTTCTGGATTTTCTCCATTTGAAGACACAGTTTAAATCAGCAAAATACCCCTTCATACTGTGTGACCGTAGGCAAATTACTTGGGCTCTCTGGGCCTCAGCTCTAAAATAAAGACTAAATGATCACAAAGGTCCCTTCCACCTTAGAGGTTATCCTAAATAACCACTTGGAGGTGGAACTTGAGGCAGAGAATAGATGAGAGAATGCCCTTTGAAGTGTGCCTCTATCACATTCATGTGCAGACACTTTCAGGAGCCCCATGGGGTTCCCATCACAGCAGCACATTTGGGGACCTATTGTGAAGGGCAGAAGCCACATAGAATGGCAGACTACTATCTCCCATGCCAAGAGTGGGACACCCAGGCACAATATGGCAATGCAAAGTCACAGCCCTCGAGCTATATTGGGCCTTGGAAATAGGAGCCCCCACCTCTGGAGAGCCCTGACACTGCTCATCCTGCTGCAGGGAAAACGCTTGTAGCAGACTTCCAGTTTCCTTTGCTGAGGGCCTGGCAAAAGTCTGAAATGGTCCCAGAAATACATTTTGCTTTTAGTCTTCTAACTCCTCCTTGGCTTCTGAATCTCTTGCACGTCTCCTGGATTCTTTGCCCCACCAGATTCAAGCAGGGGGACAGGGGGGTGGTGGTGTATGGGAGTGGAACTAGGGATGGCAGGGAGGGTCCTGCTTTCCCAGTAATTTTGTAGCTCTTTGTCTTTGTGGGGTGTGGATTTTTGCCCTCTGTGGGAATTTGCAAGGCAGGCCTCTCTAGCTTGGGCCTGAAGATGCTAGATGAATTACGTAGTATCAGCAGCCTCCCCTCCTTCCATTATGTGCCCTTAGGGAGCTGTTTTGGCCAAGGAGTACTCAGCCTTCTGCTTGAGCTTGGCTGTTCATTCTTGGTTTCGCTCTCATGTTTGTCTTTCCCCTCAGTGTTGTCATCTGGTTGGGAGATTTGAACTACAGACTCTGCATGCCTGATGCCAGTGAAGTAAAAACACTTATTAATAGGAATGAACTTCAGAAGCTCCTGAAGCTGGACCAGGTGAGTAAATGGCCCCCATTACCATTCCATAGCCATTCTCTGAGGTCAGGTTTAGGATGGTGGAAGAGAAGAGAGTGACTAATGAGGAGAAGGCCTGGTGGCTTTCCAAGCTGGGGAAGCGAGTGGAGGGCCTGTTCTGGGAGCCCTGGACTTGGGAAGAGTATGTGTAATCGTTGTGAAAACAGCTGCGTGTCCAGTCATATGGATTGTGGCCCCACCCCCAGCTCGATGCTCCCACATCGGATGCTGGGGAATGCATTGCATTAAGGATTAGATAACATCTCTCATCTCAAGGAGTTTCTGTTCTAGTAGGGCAGCCAAAATAGACGCACAGTACAGTAGAATTTAGACAAGTGATGGGCTAGAGGACCAGGAGGGCTAATTGGGAAGAGCTTCTAGAAGAGGAAGGCCTTGAGCCCGGATTTAAAGGAGAGAGAGAGGTGTGGTTGAACTGTGGGAGGAGGCAAGACTGTTCCATGATGATTTAGCAGGCTGAGGGAAGAGCCAAATGTGCTGACTGGTGGGGAGTACAGAAGAAGAGTTTGCCTAGGCCCAGATGATGGAGGCTGATCTGCTATGGGAAATGAGAGCAAGCCAGTAAAGAGTGGGAGCACTGGAGAGACGTGAAGACTTCGAAATTGATTTTGAAATTTTTCTATAGATCTCAGTTTTGAGGAAGTTTGACATTTATTCTTTTTTTCAGTGGCAACAAATTTGTCTTTGAGTTCCAAATGTGACCTGAGGATTTCTCAGTGAGATAATCTTTGTAAAAAGTGCTTAGCTCAGTGCCTAGCACATAGGAGATACGATATAAATACGATCTCAGTGCTTATTTAACCCCTTTTCCCTTAGAAGGCACACAGTTGGAATTTTCCAGTGTGATTTTGTGAGAAGAGATAAGCCTAGGAGTCGGGATACCTGGCTTCAGAGCCGAGCTTGGCCCTAGCTTGTTGGGAAGCTTTGAGCATGTCACTTAATTTGATTCAGCAAACGTTTATTAAGGGCTCGATGTGTGCTAGGTGCCAGGGATCCCAAAACAAAAACCAGTCCCTGTCCTCAAGGCACTTCCATTTTACGGGGGGAGTTGCCATGTAAGCAGATAGCTCTGTCTTATCAGAGGTGAACTAAGGGTTCTAAGAGTTAAGGAACCAGTCCATTCCAGGCATGGGGGATAGACTGTGCAGAGACAGAGAGGCAAGAGATGAAACACCAAGTTTAGGGAAAAGTAAGCAAGCTAGTTTGACTGAAAGCTGGAATATGTAGGAAATAGGTCTGGAAAGGGAGCCTGGAGCCACATTGTGAAGGGCCACATGAGGAATGAATGTTAATATGAGGAGTTTGTATTTTATCCTAGAGAAATAGTGAGCCATTGAAGTTTCCTGTGCATGGGTGTAACATAGTGAAACCTTTGCTTTAGGAAAATTAATTTGACAGCTGTGTAGAGGATGGCCTGGAGCAGGTGTGGCCAGGGCGGGGGGGGGGGGGGGGGGGGGGGGGGGGGGGGGGGGGGGCAGGACCTGAGGCAGAGAGAACAGCTAGGATGCTGTTGTAATAGTCCAGAAGTGATAAGAACCCCGAATTAAGGTGGTGGCTGTGAGCATAGAATTGAAAAGATTTGGCAGCTGATTTGATAAGAAGGTAAGGGACAGAAAAAAGTCAAGGACTATGCTGAAGCCGTAAACCTGGTGACTGAGAGAATGGTAGCGCCTTCAACAGAAATGGGGATGTTTGGAGAAGGGATGGGTTCAAGGGGCGAAAATCATGACATGTCCATTTTGGACATGTTGCTTTTGAGGTGCCACTGATGTGACACCCAAGGGAGATGTCCAGCTGGCAGTTGGTGACATAGGAATAGAGTCCAGGGGAAAGATTAGGACTGGAACTGTCAGTTTGAGAGTAGTCAGCATAGTCGGTGAGATTTCTGAGAGAGAGGGAAGACTCCGAATGAAGCCTTGAGGGACCAGAAGATTAGGAGGAGAACCAAGAAAGAACAATGTCACCGAAATTTGGGGAGGGTAATCAGTAGTGTCAAATGCTCCAGAAAGGTCAAGAAAGCAAGTGATGAGGGAGGAGAGGCCACTAAAAGTGATGATGTTAGAAGCCAGGTAGCAAGGTGTTGGAAAATGAGGCAGTGCAGGCAACTGTTTCTAGAATTTGGGCTTTGAAAGGGAGGGGAGATAGATGGGATGATAGCTTGAGGAGGGATAGAGAGGTCAAATGAAGTTTTTGAAGCATGGGGAGAGATCCTGGCAGGCTTGAAGATAATAGGGCAGGAGCTGGCTCATAAGGAAAAATTGAAAATGAGGAAGAGGAGATGATTGGTGGGGGCAAGTCCTAGATGAGTAGGGGGAAAGGATCAAAGGTACAAGTAGAAGCCGTGGACTTGGCGAGCAGAAGGGCTGCCTCTTCCTTAGCCATGGGAAGAAGGGAGGAGAGAACGGGGGACAGTTTAGAGGGGTTTTGAGGTATATGAAGAAGATGGAACTTATGACAGATGGGCTCTGTTTTTGTTTTTGTTTTTATTCAGTAAATTGGAGTTTAGGTCTTTTGCTGGAGTGCAGTGGTGTTAAAAGGCTTGAGGAGAGAAGAGAAGGTTTGGAACAGCCACTGTGGGGCTAGGTCAATGAGGGAAGAATAAACAGATTGAAGGGGCAGCAGTGAGAGCACAGTTGATGTTGTTAGAGTATCATGTCAGTTGTGTCCAACTCTCCGTGACCCCATTTGCAGTTTTCTTGGCAGTGATACTAGGGTGGTTTGCCGTTTTCTTCTCCAGCTCATTTTATAGCTGAGGAAATTGAGGTAAACAGGGTTAAGTGACTTGCCTAGGGTCATGCCAGCTAGTAAGTGTCTGAGGCCAGATTTAAACTCAGTTCTTCCTGACTGCAGGCCCGGTGCTTCATCTACTGCAGCATCACAACCTAAATTTGTAGTGTATCAGAATTTTACAGAATAGAAAACTGAGGCCCAGAGAGGGGTAATGATTTTTCTCAAGGTCAAACAGCTCAGTGGAGAAGTAGGATTTGATCCCTAGGTCTCTGACTGAAAACTGCTGCTCCTTCTCTACCACACCACACCATGCTGCTTCCCAGGGGACCTAAACAACATTTCTGAGGTCCAGGTTAGGAGAACATTCATACCACTGTGAAATGTATCTCCTTTTAACACTGCTGGCAGGGGGCCGTTACGTGGCTCAGTGGATAGAGCTCCAGCATTGGAGTCAGGAGGACCTGAGTTCAAATCTGGCCAGAGAAACTTGACACTTACTAGCTGTGTGACCCTGGGCAAGTCACTTAACCCTGATTGCCTCACCAAAAAAACAAAAAAACAAAAACACTTCTGGCACATCTATTCCTCAGTCCTTAATTCTGAAATTGATTCCTTGACTGGGAGCCCCATTTGTATTTGAGCGAATTACTTCTGATCCTGAATAGGAGTGGAGAAGGTGAATGGGGTGCTGGTAATCAGGCTTGAGGTTTAGGGAAGTGTGAGCAGCATTCGTACACAGGGCTAAGGTATTGAAGGGCAGAAGACAGGGTAGAACTGAATCGGTTATCAACAGAATTGAGACTTCAAAGGAAGGAAAGTCAGGCCAGAGTTGTGCCTAGAAATTGATGAGGAATGTAAGCTCATTATGAGTAGGGATTATTTCATTCTTTGTATTTTTATCCCTGGAGCTCAGAAAGTCACCAAGAGTTTATTAAGCACCTACTATGTGCCGGGCACTATGCTAAGCACTGGGGCTACAAAGAAAAGCAGAAACAGTCCCTTTTGTCAGGGAGTTCACATTCTAATGGGGAGACAGTGCAAATGCCTGTGTCCAAACAAGCTCCATGGAAGATAAATTGGGGATAATCAACAGCAGGGAAGGCACAGTTAAGGGGGGTGGGGCAAAGCTTCCTGTAGAAGGTGAGATTTTGGCTGAGAGCTGAAGGAAGCCAGGAAAGGCAGGAAGTAGAGACAAGGGAGGGAGAGTATTTCAGGCATGGGAGACAGCCGGTGAAAAGGTATGGAGTTAGAAGATGGACTATCTTGTTGGAGGAAAAGCAAAGGAGACCACTGTCACTGCATCATAGAATATGCAGAGGGAGTGGGGTATAAGAAGGCTGCAGAAGTAGGAAGAGGTCAAGTTATAAAGGGATTGAAAAGGCAGAGGATTTTATTTGAAGGTGATAGGGAGCCACTGGGGTTTATTAAGTAGGAGGGTGACATGGTCAGACCCGTGCTTTAGGAAGATCACTTTTGGCAGCTAAGTGGAGGATGGTCCAGACTAGGGAGGGATACTAACTGGAAAGTGATGGGAATAGTCCAGGAGCCAGGTGATGAGGGCCTGCCCTAAGGGTGGTAGTAGTGTCGGAGGAGAGAAGGAGGGGTGGAGTGGAGGTACAGGACTTGGGAAGGTAGGACTTGGCACCAGATTGGATGCGAAAGATCCAAGAAGATATGAGAGTCAAAGATGGCACCTTGGGGCAGCTAGGTGGTGCAGTGGATAGAGCCCCAGCTTTGTAGTCAGGAGGACCGGAGTTCAAATCTGGCCTCAGACACTTGATACTTACTAGCTGTGTGACCCTGGGCGAGTCACTTAACCCCAATTGCCTCACCAAAAAGAAAAAAAAAGGTGGCATCTAGGTCAACTTGAGTGATTTGGAAGATCAAAGTTGAGAAGAGGGGGAGGATTTGGGGAAAAAGATAATGAGTTCAGTTTTAGACATGTTGAGTTTACTTATGGGACATCCAGTGTGAGATGGCCAATAGGCAATTGGAGGCGAAAGACTGGAAGTCAGGAAAGAGGTTAGGGCCATATAAATAGATCTGAATCATTTGCATAGAGATGATAATTGAATCCATGGGAACTGATGAGACACTGAGTAAGAAGGTTTAGAGGGAGAATGTAAACGGACTGAGGACAGACCTTTGGGATACCCACAAGCTGAAGATCCAATAAAGGAGACTGAGGAGGAGTAGTCAGACAGGTAAGAGGAGAACTAGGAAAAAGCAGTGTCTCGAAAACCTAGAGAAAAGAGAGTGGTCGGCATTGTCAGAGCCAGGCAGAGAGGTCAAGAAGCATGAGGACTGAAAAAAGACCCCTTTGATTGGGCAATTAAAAGGTCATCAGTGACTTTGGAGAAGGCAGTTTCAGTTGAATGATAAGATAAGAAGGCAGACCACAGAAAGTTTAGAAGAGGATGAGGGAAGAGGAAGCAGAGGCACGAATTGTAAGATGGAGGATGCTAGCTAGTAGCGATGGACAGATGGCTAGTGAGGGGAGACATGGGCATGTTTGTCGGCAGGAGGGAAGTGGCTAGTAAGCCGGGGAGATTGGAGGTAGGTGAGAGAGTGGGGATGATAAGGGGTGAAGGAGGAGAAGTTGGGGGGAAGACTTCTGAGAGACATGAGATGAGGAGGGGAGAAGAGGGAGCCGTCAGTGAATGGCATCACATTTTTTCACTAACGTAGGAGAGGGAGTTCTCAGCTTAGAGGCACATAGTAAAATCTTAAAAAATACATGGCGATTGATTGAACAGATATGAGGGTTGGAGAGAAAGCTATAAAAGTGAGGGAATTGGGCTAGATTAAGTCCCTTACTTAATCTAGTAAGTTTTTAACATTCTCTAGTATCTAGTAATCTAGTAATTCTCTAGTAATCCAGTAAGTTTAAAACATTCTCTGATTCTCTGAATCCCTGTCCTTAAAAGTACATGCATAGACTTCCCTTGTCAACTTCTACCTTCACGTTTGTGTTACGGTTATTTCTAGGACTGATTATCCATGTCCTCCCCCTTTCTTTTCTTTCTCTCTTCTGCTGCTTAGTTCATCTTTTAGTCATTTTGCTCTCCTAAGAAAAGAGAGTAAAGTTCAAACTAATCAATTTTGCTACTTGGATATCACCATAGTAAAAATAATTGATTGAGGGGGAGCTTGAAATTCAGCCTCGTCCTTAGAGGTAAAAATGATTGGTGGAAGCCAGAGGTTTAATTTTTCCATTTTATCCTTGACCCCCATTAGCTCAGAAAGATGGCTGGATGCTACTAATGAGCCTCTTGCCTGGAATGAGATGGGAGCTGTTGATTCGAAAGATGGAAAACTAATTGTCTCTGTTTCAGAGAGCTTTGGGGCCTGTGGAAATGGGTACTTAAAAACTAGGAGAGGGTAGTGATTAACTTGGTGATAGTGTATACTAAGATAATGCTTCTTTCCATCTCTAGCTAAATATTCAACGTTCTCACAAGAAAGCATTTGCTGACTTTACAGAAGGCGAAATTCAGTTTATGCCCACCTACAAGTTTGACCCGAAAACAGACAGATGGGATTCCAGGTAAAGCAGGAGCCACCTCCTGGAATAATGATGACATACGCCTTTAAAATATGCTAAATACCTCCCTAGAGTGCCAGTGGTGAAAAGAATATATGTATAAAAAAAAATTAAAAAAAAAAAGAAAAGGGGGATAGGTAGGTAGTGCAGTGGATAGAGCACTGGCCCTGGAGTCAGGAGGTCCTGAGTTCAAATCTGGCCTCAGACACTTGACACATACTAGCTGTGTGACTTTGGGCAAGTCATTTACCCCCAATTGCCTTGCTCAAAAAAAAAAATTATAATATCCGAGCAGTTTTTGTTGGGGCATAATTGGGTTTTTAAGGCCTGGTGTTAAATAATAGATGTCCTCAAGGGCAGAAGTGAGGAAGAAACCATTATTCCTGTTGGTGACATTGGGAAAGCTGAATCCATTCCTCCAGTCCTGCTTAGTCCCTACTCGTATTTAAATACCACCAAAGATGTGCTTAGAATTGTTGCCTTCTTATTCATCTGCTACCACCAACAGCAGTCCTGCTGCCCTTCTGGATTTTTCTCAAACTGCTTCTCTGATAGAGAATCCCTGTTCTGAGGGTTGGGGTGGGTATCAGAGTGGGGAAGGAATGATAGCTGTGAGGATCCCAGAAGAGTGAAGGGGAGAGGCATTCAGGTGATCAAAGAGCAATGGAAGCCTTCCTTAGGAGGCTCCCATTTTTTAATCCCTCAAGAATTGAACCTCTAGGGCAGGTTCCTGCCACCTGTCTTCTTCCTTCTAAGCCTTTGTTGTTCACCATTTCCTGTCTGGCTGACCCCAGAATCCTCAGGTAGAAGTGATGGGGTGGGCACCTAGGCGTGCTTGGCTTTTTAAAGTAGAGATTGGTGTGATGATTCTGCCACTAGTATTGAGCTGCACAGACGCAAACCCCTGACGTGCTTTCAACAGATCTTGTCTTTGCACTTTGTTGTTTCTGTACACATGGTCTGTAGCCACCTTTAGCATCCTGGGCAAAGGTTTCCCTCTACTCTCAGTAGATGGATGAACTGCATCTCTTTTTCTTCCCTGGCCCTTCGCCTTGAGCAAAGTTACATGTTCTTACATACGTTTGACACCTCTAAGTTTGTATTCGATTATGAGAAGATAGAAGTCATAACTTTATGAAAACTTACTTCTCAGTTTTATATCCCACATTTGGAGACAGTTAAGGGGCAAGTAAGTCCCTGTTACTAAAAATGGTGTTGTTGGCCAGGCTTCCCCTTCTAGGGAAACAGGTTTGAGGCTTGATTAGTTGTCTGGGATGGACAGCTCCCTTCTGCTGCCAATATAGTACACGAGCGGGGAGGGCTAGGGTTGTGTTCGAGGGTATGTCACTATTGTGACCTTCCACAGCACCTGTCTTGGTGTCCCAAGGCAGAAGGGATGCCAGACTGGATAGAACATTGGGCTCACCGAGTCTGGTGTCGATACACTCATTCTTTTATTTGCAGTGGGAAATGTCGTACTCCAGCATGGTGTGACCGAATCCTTTGGAGAGGGACTAACGTTAATCAGCTCCGCTACTGGAGTCACATGGAGCTTAAAACCAGTGACCACAAACCCGTCAGTTCTCTCTTCCTCATTGGGGTAAGCACATATTTCATTACTTTTTTTTCACCAAACATTTATGAAGTGTCTCCCTTTGTTCATATAGCACTAATCAGGATCGGAAATAATTTGCTCAAATACAGATGGGGCTCCCAGTTAAGTAATCCATTTCAGAATTAAGGACTGAGGAGTACATGTGCCAGCAGTGTTAAAAGGAGATACATTTCATAGTGGTATGAATGTGCTTCTAACGTGGACCTCATAAATGTTGTCTAGGTCTCCTGGCAAGAAGCATGGTGTGGTATGGTAGAAGGGGAGGGGCAGATTTTTAGTTGGAGGCCTAGGGATCAAATCCTACTTCTCCACTCAGCTGTTTGACCTTGAGAAAAATCATTAATCTTATCTGGGCCTCAGTTTCCTGTTCTGCAAAATGCTAAGGGTTGAACTAGGTCAGAGATTCTTAATCTGGGGTCTTTGAAGTTGTTTTCTTTACGATTTTGATCACCGTATTTCAATAGAACTGGTTTCCTTTGTAATCGTGTGTATTTTGTTTTATACATTGACAAACATGATTCTGAGAAGGGGTCCATGGGTCTTACCAGACTGACCAAGGGGTCCAGCACACTAATAAGAACCTCTGAATTCGATGAGCTCGAGGGTCCCTTTTAGCTCTAAGTCTTATGACCTTGTGACTTCATTGAAACAGGGCTCCTTCTCTCCTCCCCCCCCCAGTAGTCTCAATGTTTTGTAATTCCTATTCAGAAGTTAGAAGTTTTCAAAGGCCTGTGAGAAACTCTCACATTTCAGTACCTCCAGAGGGCATGGAACATGCCAGCCAGCCAGGGAAACCTGCCTCTGTCATATGGGTCATTTCTAGTTAGCCAAGACCCCTCCCAAGGGTATGGGTCTGGTCGGAGACAAAGCCCCATTGGGAGGCCCAGCTGGTCTGGTACAGAGGCCCCCAGCAGGATGGGTCACACAGAGATAAGGAGATGATATTTCTACCTTCTGTATAGTGCTTTACAGTTTATAAAGTACTTTCACATACATTATCCCATTTGATTTGATTTTCACAGTCCTATGAGGTAGGCAGGACATATGTAAGTAAATGAGGAAATTTGAGGTTCAGGGAGGTTAAGTGCTTTGCCCAAGGTCATATGACCACTCTGTGGTTAAGCCAGGGCACAAACTCAGGTCTTCTGACTCCTAATCCAGAGGCCTTTTTACTACACAATGGTGGTCTTATATGCAAGCCATGTTGCCTTGGAAATTTGAGCTTAATATTAGAGGAAAATATGCAAAGAAATGTAGCTAGGCAAAGATCTTGCACCCCTGCCATCTTCTTTGCAGGCTGGTTTGGCACTGGGCTAGGTTCACGGATGTGACTTGGAGACATATGCGTATGTGAGGGGTCCTGTACCAAACCAAGTTTACAGAATGAACCTTGGGTGGATCTGAACCTGGGTCAGAATCAGGATTTGGGATAAGGTGGAGTGACATCTCCTCGGAGGAGAATGCTAGCCCTCCGCATTTTGACGTTACAAAGTATGGCATCTTGGGTGCACAGAATGTGTCCAAGTGACTGCCTACAAGTTAGCTTGGGGTTCAGGACATTCTGTCACCTTTTGATATACAGAAAATAATGGTGGACAGCACACAAGAATCATTTTTGTAATGCTTTAAGGTCCCCCAACTTTTCTAAGTAAAAAGCACTTTGGGGGGACGTTAGGTTTCTTTTCTTAGATGAGAAAACTATAAAAGACTCAAATCGTCTGCTTTTCAAATTAAAAACAGTTATAAAAGTTAAAAATATTTTTCAGTGTTGTACTTTCAGTCAGTTGAAATGGGCTTTCGCAGGCTAAGCAAGACAGGGGGGAAGCTGCATCAAAGAAAAAGGAAGAGCAGAAACACTGAGAAGGAGACAGACATATCTCACCTGCCCAGCCCACGGTCCCTCCCTGGCTTTCTGCTTCCTGCTCCCTGCTCACTCTTTTTTATCTCTTGATCAATACCATGATCATTAACTCTAGCTGAGAAGTTGGTCTACAGTAACCATCTGTTTACGTACTTTCCTCACAACAGTTCAAGGAGATAATTATTAAGTATGATTGTTATTCCCATTTCACAGAGGAGGAAATTGAGGCTCAAGAGATTGATTGACTTCCTTAGCTATTAAGTGTTGGAGCTAGGAGTCAGACCTAGGTCTCCTGATTGCAACATTGATCTTCTGAAGACAAAGCCTTGGGAGTGTTAATTCTCATGTTCTCCTGAAGGCATCCCTCGGTGCCCTTGGTTAGAGACGGAGCACTGGGCTGGAAGAACATTCATCTGACCCTGTGTGGTGTTCATGTCCTTGTATAATAGTAGCCAATCTTCTGCCCCTTGGTCTTTTTAAAGCGTCTCATTACTGTGTTCCAAGTTGTTTGTCCTAATTTCAAATTTCTCACCTGTCAAACGTTGCAAACTTGACTTTGTTAACTATCCAGTTTTTGAGAAGTACCTTTTCCCCCGCCAGTCAGTCATCCTGGGGAGGGATTTTGTTTGGAGGGGTGGAGGAAGGTTGTTTTTTAATACCTCATACTTTTGATAGAAATGTGTGTTGGCCTATTAATATGGTGTTTTTAAAATAGACTCTTGGCCTCTTGTGAGATACTGACTTCAAAAATTCCACCCTAATACCTTACTTTCCTAACACCTACCTGTATTTTGCCATATTTTCCTTTTTCTAAAATGGAATTAGTGAGGAAATTCTTTTTTTTTCTCCCCTACCTGGATGTTGAATTTAATAATGCTCTGATCCCTCCTACCACAGAGATCTACTGAAGGAGAAAAAAGGTTTCCCTTTCACAGAGTGACATCTCCATCTGAAAAGCCGTCAGACTGTTAGTGCAGAAGACCTCAAGATGATGCGTCTTCATGGCTATTGAAATGAATGACATTTAGTAGAGAGAAGAAGGGATACCCAAGAGATAATTAGTAGTCACAAACTTGTTACAGGCCAGAGAAAATGAACCCAAGGACTGAAGCCTTCCTAGCCCCAACCCGAAGCAGTTCTAGTTTGTTAGGAAGGACTCCTAGAACTCCCAGTCCTAGGCCCAAGGAGCTATGTGCTTTCAGGCACATTCCTTAACCTTTCTTGTGGCTATTTCTTTATCTATAAAATAGGCGCAATATTCTTCGCCCTTGCTACCTCGCAGAGTTGTTGTGAACAAAAAGCAGTTACATGTATTGGAAAAAGTATGAGGTGCTCTGATTAAAATGCTTCTTCAGTACTTCAGAGATGCATGATTTAGTCCCTCCACTGATGCCAGATGGCACCCCCTCAGTAGCTTCAATGGTCTTCCAGAAATGCTGTGACCTGAGCCTAGAGCTCAATGAAGTTGGCCTTAATAGATTATTACACAATGGGTCCTAGTGAAGAAACATATTACAATGGTGTCTTGTTGGAATTGAAATCTCTCCTACATCAGACATATCTATGGATAATACTACTTTTTAAATTCAATTTCATAAACCTTTATTAAGAGCCTACTACATGGCAGGCGCTAGCACAAAAACCAAACAGTCTGCCCTCAAGTAACTTGTATTCTACTGAGGGTATAGCCTCTACACAGCTAAGGAAACACTGAAGTCATATTTGGGGCTGGGAGGGGGCAAGAAAGGCCTTGGGTAGGAGGCACACTACCTGAGCTGAACCTTGAAAGGGGATTCTGAGAGGCCAAGAGGAAGAGAGACAGTGTTCCAGCCTGTGCCAAGGTACCAAAGTGGGAGAAGCAATGCAGAGTTTGGGGTAGCCCACTTTGACTGACCTAGATCCACTTCTATGTACTCAACTTGGATGGGAAACCATCCTACTCGTTTAAGTAGCTGCCATGATTTTACTATTCTTCCACTGGCATGTTTGCTTGAGAACCTACCAAAGCCACCGACTTCTTTTGGCTACTGGTTAATGTGAAGTTGTTATTGAACACAATAGCCATATCAATAAGCCACACTACATTACCAGCCTTAGCTGATGGGAGAATGTTTCCCCATTTGTTGGTCTGTCATCATGGCTATATTCTAGTACGATTTATAGGGTCTATTTTTGAAAATCTGAATAACATCATGCCTCTTGGCTTCATCCACCAAGACCCTTGCTTTGCTTCCTCTAATGATTTGCCCTATTGTCTAACCCAGGGGTGGGGAACCTGCGGCCTTAAAAGGATTTGTTCTATAAAACTTGGACTCAGTCAAAAGGCCTCACCTGAGGACCTAGAAGGCCACATGTGGCCTCAAAGCTGTAGGTTCCCCACCCCTGGTCCAGCCGTTGTAATAGTTCACATTTCTGTAGTTCTTTAAGGTTTGCAAAACGCTTTCCTCACAGGTTTACAGGGTACACTTGCACACTTGACTCACAACAACCCTGTGAGGTAGGTAGTAGAACTTGAATTATTCCCATTTTACAAATGAAAAAACTGAGGCCCAGAGAGGTTGAGTAATTTGTATGAATTCAGAGTCAGACCTCAAACTCAGGTGTCCTCACTTCAATATTCCAGTGTACCGCCCTGCCTGTCTCTTAGCATTATCACTTATTATTGATGTTATTATAAACAATAATAATAACAGCAGCACCTAGTACATTTTGTACCAGTTGGTATCATTCTGGCTTATTCAAGAACTCACTTTTGCCATGTGTCATATTTCTTACACTGAAAAATTTAGCAACTTGAAAAATTTTGTCCCGAGTAGTTGATTATTATCCATTTTCTCGATCATTTGAGGTTTTAATTCACGGGAAGGCAGCCATCTTAAAGTGTACATCTGTAGGGCTCAGTGTCATCCAGGTACTTACCTTAATGATCATTTCAGGATTGTTTGAAGATTTGGAGTCGATGAGGTATAGGAGGAGGACACTGAAAAGTGGCCTGTTTTCTTTCAGGTGAAGGTTGTGGATGACAGAAGATACAGGAAGGTATTTGAGGACAGTGTTCGCATCATGGATAGAATGGAAAATGATTTTCTTCCTTCATTAGAACTCAGCAAGAGGGAAGTGAGTTGGATCATGTGCCTTCTTTGCATGCCGTATATATTGGCTAGCCAGAGGAAACTGGGATTACTTCCCTTTCAGAGACTCTCGGGATCTCTTTGCCTTAGCACTCTAAGTAGAAACCCAGAAGCTGGATTTGGTCACAGGGCCACTAGTGGTAGGTGACCCTGGTGAGGGTCAGGCTATTGAGACACCGAGAATGGTGGCCTGGAGAGAGCAGTGACAAGGACCATCCAGTTAGTTATGCTGGCCAACATGCACACCTGCCCCCTTTATTCCATGCCCTTACCTCACCCCCACCCCCACCCCCACCCCCACCCCCACCCCCAAGCTCTATTTAGGTAGTCAATCATAGGGTAAGCACCAGATAACAGTGAGCCAGGTAGCAGAGGAAGCATGTGGGAGGGCATGGTCTGGGTTTAGTTATGAAGTCCAGCTGGTAGCAACATATTTAGCAAAGCTTACCTCTGTTGCCCATTATCTAGAACCTCTCTGAAGCCGCTGGCCCAATTTCATTTCCCCTGCTGATGGCATGAATTATTTACGCCTTTTTCTCATTCCCTAGTTTGTATTTGAGAAGGTGAAATTCCGTCAACTGCAGAAGCAGAAATTCCAGGTCACCAACAATGGCCAAGTGCCATGTCATTTTTCCTTCATCCCTAAGCTCAGTGACAGCCAGTACTGCAAGCCCTGGCTTCGGGCTGAGCCCTGTGAAGGCTACTTAGAACCAAGTGAGTTCCTTCCCTTGTCTTTGGCACTCATTGTCTCCTCAAGACTGATGGGCATTTCTTTCCCTTGTCTTTTCTAGCTATGGCTCTTATTTCACTTTCTTCATGTTCACGGTGGCTATGTTTTGTGTTTCTAACCTCTACCTATTATTACTTTTCCTTTTAATTTTATTTATTTTGCTATCATTTCCTAGCACATCCATATATGCCCCTCAACTCTTCCCTAAAAATAGAACCCTTCCTTGTAACAGAGAAGGGCAGTTAAGCTGAACAAAGCAACACATTGACCATGTCTGATAGCATATGCCTTCTCCTGTACCTATAATCCACCACCTCTTTTCTGAGAGAAGAGGTGGTATGTTTCATCATCAGTCCTTTAATGCCAAGAATTGGTAATTATAGTGACATGAACATATGAATATTCTGACATCAACATTGGTCTGATTGATCTTTTTTTTTCTTTGCCCACTGAGGCAGTTGGGGTTAAGTGACTTGCCCAGAGTCACACAGCTAGTGAGTGTCATGTGTCTGAGGCCGGATTTGAACTCAGGTACTCCTGACTTCAGGGCCGGTGCTCTATCCACTGTGCCACCTAGCTGCCCCTGATTGATCTTTTAATAGTGTTTTCCTTTATATTCTTGTGATCATTGTGTATTTTCTCCTAGTTCCTTTTAGTTGAGCAAATCCTTTTTTGTTTCTCTGTGTTTCTTGATTCATAATTTCTTAGAGCACGATAATGTGTCTTTATGTTCCTGTACCACATTTCTTCAACTGTTCCCCAGTCAATGTATGCCTCCTTTGTTTCCAGTTTTTTTGTTACCACAAAAAAGCCCTTCTATGAATATTTTGATATTAGGACCTTGTCTTTGACCTCCTTGGCATACATATACCCAGTAGCAGTATCAAAGGATTGGAACAGTTGAGCCACTTTTATAACATAGTTCCCAATGGCATTTACTAAGATAGTTCCCAATCATTTTCCTAGAGCAAGTGGACTGATTCCAAGGCCCATGCAGTATATTCATATGCCTCTGTTTCTGCAACCCGTCGTATATTGTTTCAGTTCTTTATTATCTCTGCCAATTGTCTGGGTATGAGGTGAAACCTCCGGGTTGTTCTTATTAGTGATTTGGAGCATTTTTTTTTTCATGTGGTTGTTAATAGTTCACATTTCTTCTTTTGAAAATTATCTGTTGGGGATTCTTATTGCTTTTCCTCTGGAAGTTTGCATAGCTAAGTTCTGTCTACCTCATTTCAGGTGAGACAGTCGACATTTCCTTGGATGTCTATGTCAGTAAAGACTCAGTGACAATCCTGAATTCGGGGGAAGATAAGATTGAAGATATTCTTGTTCTTCACTTGGACCGAGGCAAAGATTATTTCTTGACCATCAGTGGAAGTTACCTCCCAAGCTGCTTTGGCACATCCTTGGAAGCTTTGTGCCGAATGAAAAGACCGATTCGAGAAGTTCCTGTTACCAAACTCATCGACCTGGTAAGGACCGTTCCAAGAAGAGGAACATTTACAGTGCTTTACATCTCACTTCCCTGTGTCTGTCATCTTGCATCGATCTTTGATGGCTGGTTTTGCTCCCTTCCAGCCTTGGGTTAATAACAGAACCTATTACTCTAGGGTGACCTCAATAGCAATAGACTAGAGGGAAATAAAAGGTCATAATGTGTAGCTGGTGCTGGTCTTGGAGTATGATTTGACAATACTAACCCCAGTGAATGAAATTTAAGCCTTCCCTTTTCAAAGAAAGCACTTTCTCCTATGTTATCGTGGGTAGTCTCCCAACAGCCTCCTAGGGTAGGTATTCATTCACAGCCTAACCGTGGTCCCAGTGCAGAAATTTGTGCAGGTGAGGATGCTGCAGCATAGACACAGTAAGATGGTTAACATCTCCTGGCAAGTCCATGTTAGAACCAGGGCTAGAAATGAGGTCTTCCTAACCCTTAGCCTATTATTCTGTTCGCTATCATCTACTGTCTCTTTAATGAACCCGGGTATTTTTCTGCAGTAGGGATCAGTGAATATGTGGCCTGCTTAAAAGAAAGTTACTCTCTGTTTTTCCAGCCGAACCATGAGGAAGGCTGATTATGAAAGTGGTGCTTATCCTGGATAATAGAAAATTGATAAGGACTTTAATAAGGAACTTTTCTCCTCTATGTAAATGGTGTTAGGTTTTTCTACATACCTCTTCTGGCTCCAAAAGGGAACTCTTGGTCTTGACCTAGAGTAAATAAGGTGAAATGATAGCCAAACATGATATTAACATTCAGGCTTAACCATTTGGCCCAGCTGTAGCAAATGATTGGCTTGGCTAAGGGAGGGGTAGAGCAGCAGCAACAGTAGCTGGTAGGTGGGCAGAGGTGGGCAGCAGAGGGTAGGTGGGTAGAGGCGGGCGGCAGCGGGCAACTGACTTGTCTGTGGATAGTCTGTTCTGTTGCCATAGTGTTGTCTCAGCTGTGACTCAAATAGATTAAAACCCTTCGGTCCAATCCCTACATGCTTCCTTGGAATTTATTTATTTCCCTAGAGCCTTCTTACTGCTGCAACAGGGTTCTTTAATCCTGTTTGAAAGAATGATAGAGCCCAACGTTTCTGATTATTTCTCCTGATACCTGTTTTTTTCCATCTCGATGTCACAGTCTTTCACATTTAATACTTCACCATTTGGAATGCCAATGATACCATTTAATGAAGATACTTTCCCAACTTTATTCTTGATTGGTAAAAGCTGGGAAAACACCCCACACTGGTATACTCCTCTATTAGCACTAATTCTCCCCTGAAGCTTAGCCACCACAAAGAGGCCATTGCTATTACCAAGCAGTAAAATGCCTTTGGGTCCTAGAGTTAAGTCGGCATATGTAAGGGACTAACACTGGACCTGCTGGCTGTGCAGAGAGGCTTCTTCCATCCTGGTTGGTATTCAGCCCTTGTTTATAAGGGAAAGGGCAAGCTGAAGCATGTTCCACTTAAATGATCTCCCAGTCCTTAGAAAGAGTGTTCTTTTAAATAGAATTCTGGTGAAAAAAATCTATGTTTAGTTGTAACCTGCTTTCTGCTAGTCTTCCTTCTTACAATGTGTGGGCTTTGGTATCCTCATTTACTCGACAGCTTGTAATATTCCAACAGTCTTCAATTCCTGCATTCTCCCCTAGCAGGGGCTGTTTTTCAGTGCTAAGTGATTCGGATTAATGTTTGGCAGCAAAGAGCAAATCTAAGATTACTTGTGATCTGTCTTTAATACTGACATTCCCGTCCTGTCAATTGACTTGATTATGACCTTCTGAAACCTTTTCCTTTAGGTCGTAATATTTTTCATGTTCCCAACCACAAGAAGGTAGTTAAATATTATGAGATAGTAGTATCAAAAGCTGGCATACTGTGCTGTATCATTCACTTCAAAATGTGGATGCAAAAAAAAGTAAAGCTCTTTTTTCCATGGGGCTAGTGTTGTCTGTGTTCTGACCTCAGCCTCTGCTTCTCCCCATCATCCTGTTCTTAATCACTTTTCATGGTGTCTGTGACTTAGGCCATTGTATGTAGCTTGCTTCGTACATATTTATTCGCATGTTGTCTCCTTCATTACACTGGCAGCTCCATAGGGTCAGGGACTGTCTTTTGCCTCTTTTTGTATCCCCAGCACTTAGCACAGTGCCTGGCCTATAACAGGTGCTTAATAAATAAATATTGATTAATTGATTAAGCCATTCCTAGCAAGGCCAAAGTTAGAAGAGACAGAAGAGGCAGCTAGGTGGCACAGTGGATAGAGCACCATCCCTGGAGTCAGGAGGACCTGAGTTCAAATCCGGCCTCAGACATTCAACACTTACTAGCTGTGTGACCCCAGGCAAGTCACTTAATCCCGATTGCCTAGCCAAAAAAAGAAGAGACAGATGAGTGAAAGTGTCTTCTAATTTTTTTCAGACAAAAACAATCTATTTCTTTTAACATTTATGGAAGAGAGCAAAAAATCTTCCTCCTCCTCATACATTCCTTCAGTACCCCCAGGATACATGATGTCTGGGGTCCATGTTGGTTTTTGTAGAATGTGGTTTATGTAGAAGTGCCTGCAGTTTAGTCAAGTGATGCTAATACGTGGGTAGCAAGGTCTGAATTATGATTAAAGTCCGATTTGTGGCTAGCATTGAGCTTATTCCCCTAATCCTAACACCAGCCACACTCCCTGAATTATGTCAAACATGTTGGGCACTTTGTCATCCTGCTCTGGCAAATCCATGTTTCACAAAATCAGTGGCAGGAAATTCTGCAGCTTGGGGTTAATAATAGATTTTTAAAATTTCTTGGAGAGTTTGAACTTGTTTGATTACTGAGCTAATCTCAAAATCATGCAACTTGAGATTATAGATATGACACATAGATAGATTGTGCATATATATAACATTATGAAGAAATCAGGTAAATTCAGTACGGAGGAGAATGATTCTGGGCCAAATTGGGAAGAGTTTCTGAAAGAACTCAATTTTGAATCAAATCCAGTGACTTGAAGAGTATGAATTACTTACTGTAGGAGAGGTCCTTCTCATAGAGGCAGGGGAGCAATTTGAATCAAGAAGTGAAAAGTGCAAAGGAAGTCCCCACGTTTATCTAGTTGGGATGGATAGCAAGGGTGAGAGGATGCAGTCACTCATCGATCTCTTTATAGAGGAGAGGGGTGGATTCTGGCAGTGCCCTGAAGTTCACTAACAGGAGTTAGCCTTTGATCCTTGAGGCACCTGGAAGGATTTGGAGAGTATATAATACGGTCAACTTGTATGCCTAGAGCATGGAGAACTGTCTCTTCCCCCACCCCCACCCCCATCGGACCACAGTCTTCACTAGAGCAGGAACTGGGGTAGATTGTTTTTGTTTGGCTTCAGTTTGTATCGCCCAGCACTTAGCACAGTGCCTGACAAATAGCAGGAATTTGATTGACTGACAAATGGAGGGAGGCTAGAAATGAGGGATTTCATGAGGAGGAGAGGGATAAGAACTGGACCTGTGGTTTCATTGATTCAGAGAACTCCCAGATGAGGAAACTCCCTCTACCAGTGCATGTTTCTTCTCTCAGAGTTGCCTAGAGCAGCGGGAAGTTAAGTGCTTTCCCTAAAGTCACATAACCAGTATGTGTCAGAGACAGGACGTGGAACCTAGGTGTCTCTGAGTCCAGGGGCAGTTCTCAGCCCACTCTGCCAGGCTTTCTCATGGGGAGATGTTATCGTAAATTGGAAATGAGATGACTAGAACCTGATGGAAGGATTGGATTGGATTTGGGTCATTTGGATGACCCAAAGAGAAAAAAAAAAGGTTGAGGATAGGTAGCGAAACCATTTAGGGGAGAGAGGGGAGTCCCTTAGGAAAGGAATAAGAATAAAAAAGCACTTAGATGGACTTAGCTCTAAGTCCCTTCAGTATCTATTTGCTCCTTCTTTGACCCATCTGAGCTCTCATTCCCCACTTCATCTGCGTATAGTTAGAGAGCTTTGATTTACAATAGCTTTTTTGCTTTTTTATTTTGAATTCAGATTCATATTGTTCAAGTATGAGATTTCAAGTACTGAAAAAACCATGCTCCATGTGACTGTGATCTCATGGTTAGGTGTAGTGACATTGTAGCTGTCCTGGGGAGCAGCTCTTTACTAGGCCACAGGCCACAGGCCAGGCAGCTTTGTGCTGGGGAGTGTCATTTCTGCTGTGTGGTGACCACTTAGGCCTTCCTTAACAAATCTGACCTACCCTTCCTTGGCTGAGTGAAAGGGACCCTACTGGGCACCTTAGGGACCCCAGAGTAGGCTGTTGATTGGTCACGTAGCTGTTTCCCTTTTCAGGTTTAAGTCCAGTATTGAACTTTTCCCTACTCTCTTGCCTCTTCCCAGACATGTGGGATTTTTACAGAGTAGTTGCCATCCTCACCCTCCCTCTTCCCCAAGATGGTCACCAAGGTCTCCATTCATTCATTGATGTGACTTTCTCATATCAATCCTCTTCCTAGGCTTCTTCATTCCTAGCTCACTTCTTTATAGCCCCAGGCCAAGACAGATAAAAAAAATGAAAAGTAACAGGAGTAGGTGTTTTGTTCTAGGAATTTAAGAGTTCTTGCCCTTTCTCTCACCGCCCTGATCATTCATTTAACACTTCCTTTGTTTACAGTTTGCTTCCCAACTGGTTTTCTTCCTTTCTGGCCTCTTCCTCTTTTTAATCCAGCCTGTATCCCATCATTGAATTAATATTTCTAAAACATTGCTTTAATCATATCACCCTCTGGCTAAAAATGTTCCTGGGCTGCTGCCCATTGCCCACAGGATGGAATTCAGATGGCTTTATCTGGCATCATAGGCTCTCTGTGTTATAGCTCCAGCCTACCTTTTCTGGCTAATCTCCCATTACTCCCCTACCCATACCTCAGTTTACAACGAAACTAGTCACAGTGACCTCTGGATGTTGCCTTGTATGTCTCTACCTCACCACCTTTGCTCATGGTCATGCCATTCCTCCTGCTTAAAATGGCCTGCCCACCTCCACCCCCTTTTTCTCTCTCAAAGTCTTACCCTTCTTTCAAGACTCTGCTCAGACACTACCATCGACACTGAAGTGCCCCCACGTGTTGAAAGGACTGGGTAAATCAGAGGCCATCAGTTCAAATCCCTACTCTACTACTTACCAGCTATGTGATTTTGGACAAGTCATTTCCCCTCTCTTCACCTCAGTTTCCCCCTTTTTAAAATGACAGAGTTGGACTAGGTGACCTCCAAGGTCTCTTCTGGTTCTAGAACTATGATCCTGTTGTGATCTTGAACATATATTACTTTTTCTGCCTGGGCCTCAGTTTCCTCTGATGAGGGATTAGTTGGCCTTTGAGGTCCCTTTCATCTCTAGTCGTCAGAAGTCTTATAGCCATACATATTGCCTTTTCACTCAGTTGGCACTTACTGATTGGTATCATTAGTCCTCAGTTCTAGAATGTGTATGTTATGTGTCTTAGCTAAGGTTCGTTTAGCTCAGGGCACATCTCTTATATTTCTTTCCAGTTCCCTAATGCAATAGGTACACACAGTAGGCGTTCAATATTGATTGGCTTGATTCATTGATGAAAATGTTCTTGGGCCCTTGTTGGGCAGGTTTTGGTTGCAGGTGTCTTCACGCTTGTCATGGACTCATGAGAGAGAGTAGAGAGACGGTCACATGTAACGGGTTTTCCTTTTGTTATCATGCCTAGTGGTTGGTTTCCCAGGGCAGCCCTCAAAAGCATATTGAATGATGTTCCTGAGGGGCAGCTAGGTGGCTCAGTGGATAGAGCACCAGCCCTGAAGTCAGGAGGACCTGAGTTCAAATCTAGCCTCAGACCAAACATTTAGTAGCTGTGTGACCGTGGGCAAGTCACTTAACCCCAATTGCCTAAAAATAAATAAATAAATAAATGAAATAAGAAAATGATGTTCCTGAAGGAAGGCTAATGTTTTACTGGTACTGCTAGTACTGGTGCTATAGAACTAACCTCCATGTCAGACAGTGTCTTTATGGGGAAATTCATCTGGAATTCCAACTTGAGATGCTTAGAACCCACTTCCCTCACCAGTTGAGCCAAAGCAATAAGATTCTCCCAGCTCCAAGCTAGGAATGGTAACTATAAGAGATCTGGGAGGAACCTTTGGCAGATACAAAATTCTCAATCTGGGCGAGTTCCCTGTTATCCCCTTTCTTCCTTATTCCAAGACTCCTAGTGATTGATCTACCCGCTTCTCTTTCCACTTTTATCACCTGTTGCTTACAACTACAGTTTCTCTCCTTCTCTGGCCTAGTGCAAATAGAGTGGTTCTCATATATTCTCCCCTACTTTTCTGTTCCTGAAAAAACCCCACAGCCCATTTGATATTTTCTAAGGGTTTTTACAACAGAAGAAATGGGATGAACAAGGTTCATGCCTTTTTCTGTTGGCCCCCTACCTCCCTTCTCTTTTTTCACTTAGGCCCTGTAGAGAAAGGCAAAGGCACAAATAAGTGAGAATGGTGGATCTTGGGGTACTTAAAGGACTGAAGTCAGATTAAATGCCCAAAGTCAGTAAGCCTACTGGGTCACCGGAAAGAGGGAGGACAAAGAGATTGTGTGGGTAAGCCCAGCTGGAACAATGGTGGTAGTGAGGTATTGGGGGAAGAGGAGTGATTTGTTGGGAGATTTTCTACCTTTCTCCTTTCCATCTTACTGTCTCCTTGGTCTTGCTACTATAGATGTACCTCAGACCAGCATTCCAGTGAGGTGAGAGTGGATAGGTAGAAATGTGATCTTCAATAGGCAAGAGGGAAAGAAAGTTCCTAGGGCCAACTGGTTAAGGTCATACATATCCAGGTAGCCATTTATATATGGGGGTGATAAGTCAGGGATTGCTGATGGGTTTTTCCCCCCATTAAAAAAAATACTTTTTTCATAATAATTGCTCCGAGTAAGTTTCCCTGGGACTGATTCCTCTAGCATACATAGGAAAAAAAATCATCCTCTGTGTGTGTGTGTGTGTGTGTGTGTGTGTGTGTGTGTGTGTGTAGGGGATTGTGCTACATGTTCCCTAGTTATTGAACAGTCCAGAGCTATTTTAAAACATTTGTTGGGAGAGCTGGTTAGTTCTCATAATACTGATTCTGCTTCTATTTCTGCAAATTCTAACCATTTTCTGTCTGTAAATAACATTCTTTTCCTGCTCTGCTCTCAGGGAGAAGACAGCTTCGTAGAAAAGGTAATGCAATCAATTGATGGCTTCCCAGTTTCTCTGGTCTCAGTTCTTTGGGCTTTCCCCTCCAGGTTAACTCGTTGCTCTTGAATGTGTCCAAAGTAAAGGAAAGACATTAACTACCCAAGTCTAGTCATTGTGACCCCAGTGCCAAAGAGCAGTAGGGCTTTGAGGGTTCCAGATGCAGATTTTTAAAAATGAAATGGGACTCTGGTGTTTTGAAGGTTTATGAAAAAATGAGGGAAAGATCAGCCAGTTGTATTCCTTCTTCTTGGAGGGCAGAACTAGAAAAAATGGATTTCTATCACTATTATGATTGAATTAGGTTGGCAGTAATGATAAATCCTTGCAACACGCTACATGGTTTGGTCTCAAAATTTTCATCCATTGCTAGAGAGCTTCCAGAGGTGGCTCAGTAACTATGGTAAGAGCCTGTTTAGAGGCAGGACTCTGAGTCTCACTCAGTCTGGAACTAATGAAAGATAATTGTTGAAAGTTTTTAATAATAGCATCCAGCATGACACTAGCCTGAAGCTGGGGTCTTAAACCCCTAGTGATGATTTTATTATTGTTATGTGGCACTGCACACTCTAGAGAGGAGCCACAGCACATTTGTTTTGCCTTTGGAAATTAAAATAAGGTTTAAGATTAGATTTTGGAAATTTCAAAAGTAAACATGTCCTACCTTCACATGTCTAATTGCTTGCCTTCTCAATGGGTGGGGGGAAAGGCAAGAGGGAGGGAAAGAACTGGGAACTCAAATTTTTAAAAAAACGAATGCTAAAAAATAAAGAAACAATGTATACAAATTGGGGGTGGGGAATATCCCCCACCTATTGGTGGAGAATTGGTTGATTGAAAGTGTAGAATGAGACATGCATTCTCCCACATGGCCACTATGCTGACCTTTCTTTTTGACTGACTGTGCATATACATACATGCGTGCACACACATGCATATATATATGCACATTTACACATGTATATGTATACATCTCAGTTGTTTTTTCATGTGTCTGACTCTGAGTAACCCCATTGGGAGTTTTCTTGGAAAAGATACTGGAATGGTTTGCCATTTCCCTCTCCAGGTTATTTTACAGATGAGGAAACTGAGGCAAACAGGCATTAAATGACCTGCCCAGAGTCACATAGCTAGTAAATGTCTGGGGCCGGATTTGAACTCAGGAAGATGAGTCTTCCTGACTATAAGCCCAGTGCTTTATCCACTGTGCCACCTAGCTGCCCCTAAAAACATTTTTTAAAAGAAGTAAACATGCCTGCATATGTCTTTCCTGATACTTCAAAGACATAAATACTCAAATGTATCTTTTAGGATTATGATGTGTGAGTTTAGAAAAGGAAGTAGTTTAGAATAGATAACCTACTGACAATTTGCTAAACTTTAAAATGACTAGGATTTGAGAGAACTCCATTCCCTGACCCTCTCCTGTTAATAGCCCACTCAATTCTTCATCTTATACGTTTGTAGCAATGCTCTAATATTATTAATATACCTAAAAACTTCCATTGTTTATCAGTAGTAAATGCATTAGAATCGATTATCTACATTCTATTTTAGAGAAGAAAAGTAAATACAAGCAGTTGCCTAGTTCCTTCCCATATTGTACAGTGGAAAGGGTTGTTGTTCAGTCGTGTCTGACTCTTTGTGACCCCTTGGACCATAGCACACCAATACTGTCTGTGGAGTTTTCTTGGCAAAGATACTAGTGTGCTTTGCCATTTCCTTCTCCAGTGGATTAAGACAGAAATGAAGTGACTCACCCAGGGTCACACAACTAGTAAGTATCTGAGGTCAGATTTGAACTCAGGTCTTCCTGACTGCATGCCCAGTGCTTTATCCACTGAGCTACCTAGCTACCTCTGGTCAAGAGAGTGCTGTATTTGTAGTCAGACTTGACTTGCTTGGGCATGTCACTTAACTTCTCTAGGCCTTATCCTCATCTGTAAAATGAGGGAATTGGATTAAATGACCACTAAGGTCCCATAGAACTCTAAATGTATGACCCTAACAATGGTTTCCACTGAGAAATTTCTCCTAGTCTATGAAATTAGTTAAAAAAATTTTTTTCCTTTATTCTCCAGCAATTTTCAAATTTAGATTTAGTTATTACTAACACCTTGATTTTTTTTTTACTTTCCCATTCTACATTACCCAAAGACCACCCTGATCCCTATCCCCCAAAGCACCCTACAAAAAGGAGAGGCAAGCAGAGCAAGAGTCAGAGTCTTCGTAGAGAGAAGCTTCTGGCCTTAGATCCCAGAATTTTCCCTGCACTCCTGGCTCCTTCATTGGCTTATTCAGCGTTGCTACAGGCTTACAGGATTAAGTACCTTAGGTCTCAGAAGGTTGTATACAGTAACAGCAATATTGTTCAAAGAATAACTGTGAACAACTAAGCTATTCTGAGTATTATAAATACTCAAATCAACTACAAAGGACTTAGGAAGGAAGATGCCATCCACCTCCATTGAAAGAACTGATAAATAGAAGGGTGCATGGTATGGTTTTACATACTGTGTCAAATGATGTCCTTCTCTAGTGTGAGGTGGGGAGGGAGGGAGGGAGATAACTGGGAACTTAAAATGTAACCAAAAAATAAATTAAGAAGAAAAGGTCCCTTAGTTCTAAACTCTACCTCTGCCCCTGGCCTAATTAGCATTCACTATGTATGTAGAGTCAGGAGGTAAGGAAGATGCCCTTTGGAGGCCTCTGTAGTTAATTGGTTCTGGAGCATTTCAATTTGTGAACTGAAGTCTAGTGAGGTTATAGTACCTGTCACATCTGTTTGTGCTTAAGATCACAAAAGAATTGTACCCAAATTAGTGGCAACAGTGGGGCTGGTTTTCATGAGCCCTCCATGGACAGAGCTTGCATTCATCAATGTTTGGAGTATATAGGCTCTTACAGTATTGACATTTATCACATAATTTGCTGTTAGACCCCCCACTGGTCTATAGTCCATTCTGTGATCTAGCTATAGAGCCCTGGTTCTTGGTACCATCATTCTGAAATGGCTTATAACTTAAAAGAGATGGGTCTCCCAGAGACACAGAGGTATAGCTCTATGAAGTATTTTCTCTATGGTGCGTAAAGAAGCCTTTACAAACATTAGAAACTCCAGCATGGTGGTGCCAAAGACATATGTAGGAGATTTTTTTAAAAGTGGGGCAGGGGGGCAGCTAGGTGGTGCAGTGGATAGAGCACTAGCCCTGAAGTCAGGAGGACCTGAGTTCAAATTCGGCCTCAGACCAAATACTTGACACTTACTAGCTGTGTGACTCTGGGCAAGTCACTTAACCCCAATTGTCTAAAATAAAATAAAGAAAAAAAAAGTGGGGCAGACGGGGCAGCTAGGTGGTACAGTGTATAGAGCACCAGCCCTAGAATCAGTAGGACCTGAGTTCAAATCCAGCCTCAGACACTTGACACTAGCTGTGTGACGCTGGGCAAGTCACTTAACCCCAATTGCCTCACAAAAACAAACGGAAAAAAAAAGGCATTTAGGGGCAGCTAGGTGGAGGTGTGGATAACACTCCAGCCTTGGAGTCAGGAGGACCTGAATTCAAATGCAGCCTAAGACACTTGTGACGCTGAGCAAGTTACTTAATTCCATTGCCTAGCAAAAAATAAAAGTGGAGCAGGGAGCTTACTGAGGAATTTAGTCACGTGTGCTTCCATCCGGATGTATCTATGGTGGGAGCTGAATAAGAATTGTCAAAGATGAAAGGGAAGCCATATTGGCACTCTCAAACATAGGGGATTAAAGTAAACAACCCTAGATGCCTCTTTTAATGTTACTGTCGACTTTCATTCCTTCTTCATCTTGCTAATTAGGAGAGCGCTCTTCTGCCATTGGCTCCTTTGGAGGGGAACGTCGGCGAGAGACCCCTTCAGGTTCCCAAAGAAATCTGGCTTTTAGTAGATCACTTATATAAGAATGGCTGTCAGCAGGTAAGTAGGATGTTCTGGCATCTTTGGAGGCAGGGGAGTGCTATGTGAAGTTAGGACACCTTCAATTTGGATGGTTTTCACTTTTCAAAATGTCTTTGTATATACATGATTTCTTTGGTTGTCACATTTCAAAATATCTTATATATGTGATTTCATTAAAGCCGCATGTTTTTACTCTGAGCTAGGAAGGTGTTTGCTCTTTTCCTCAGTTTACATTTAAGACTGAGATCCAGATTGGGGCTAGGTAATTTGTCTAATACCCCACAGCAGGTTGAATGGCAGAGCTGAGATTTGAATTGGGGTTTTCTAAATTCCAGGCTCTTCTGTATCCCCAAAAATCGGTTTCAAGAATATTACTTTTTATGTGGGGGTAATACTTTAAAGGCCCCACAAAATTGAAGTCAGATAGCTTTAAGACTTTTATGTAATGTTTCTTTTAGATTGACCCCAGAATCTCCAGCAGAAGATATCTCTTGAGCCAAAACCAGACCAAGGGAAAAAATTATTGTAAAAATATCTTTTCACACTTTAGTAACATGAATAATATATGATTCTGCTTTATTGATAATCTCGCCCCCTCTTCCCAAGTCGAGTGCTCCAAGTTGTCTACCTGACCTAGGGAGAATTCATTTTTCTTATTCTTTCTCAGAATCTTCTGCAGACTAAAATGAAAATGATTTTCTTGTGTTGAAATCCAGTCTTCATCACATGGATTTTAAAGATAATTCAGAGGGGCAGCTAAGTGGCACAGTGGATAGAGCACTGGCCCTGGAGTCAGGAGGACCTGAGTTCAAATCCAGCCTCGGACACATAACACTTACTAGCTGTGTGACTCTGGACAAGGCACTTAACCCCAATTGCCTTGCAACTAACTAACTAAATAAATAAATTTCAGGAAAAGTCAGTTAGACTTTTGCAGTATGTACCTCAGTGTTGTCCATTTGTGTGGCTGATCCGAATGCCACCCTCCTTTAGTTCCTCACTGCTGTTTTCAGCTGCTGCCTAATCTCTGTAATCCTAGGATTTCTGGGATTTGGTTTGTTTGTTTCCCCTCACTCTTGACTTCTTTGATAGGAGGACCTATTCCAGACCCCTGGCATGCAGGAAGAACTACAGCAAATCATTGATTGTCTGGATACCAGCATTCCTGAGACAGTCCGTATCCTTTTCAGTACAGGCTTAGAAAGCTCAGTGAATCCCCAGCACCTTTTTTTTGCCTTCCTTCTCATCTGTGTAGTTCTATCTTCGTTCTCTTACTGAACACCTATGTTAAAGCCACCTTGGACATTTCCTTGGCATGGCTCTTCACAACCATTGAGGAGCTCCTGATTTCTCATCACACTAGGTTGGTTCTAAAAGAAATGAGACAGCTGGTGAATGGGAACTGGAATGGGTATGGAAGATGTGACCCACAGCATTGGCATTGCTCTCCTTCAGGCTGTTAATATTCATAGCCATAAGATAATAATGTATTATACTTTTATACCTAATCTTGTAAAATAGGTAGAGCAAATGTTATAACCATTATATGGATGAGAAAACTGAGGTTTGGTTGCAGGGAATTATTTATGATCACACTTAAGTAAATATTGGAGCTAAGAGTTGAACCCCTCTTAGCTCCCTAGTCCAGCTTCTATCCAAAATACAAGGCTGCCCAGGCAGGTCCATTATCATTATGATCCTGATGCACAAAGGATCTGAGACTTTATCAGCATAGAGAACTCTTATTGTGGGATTTACTTCCACTAATGCAAGTTACAAGCGAGCTTCATACAGAAGCCTCATAAGCTTCCTAGATAAGAGGGCGAATGATTTGCCCAAGATTACACAGCTAGTATCAGAATCAGTTCTTAAACACAGGTCTTCTTGACTCTAAGCCTAGCACTATGTACCAACCTATGCAGCCTCTATCTTGTCCCTGCTAGGAATGGAAAAGAACGATGGTTAGTTTGGCCAGATGGTAATTGGGATCTCATAGACCTTAAAAACCACTGACCCTGAACTCTAGCAGAATTCCCCTTTACCGCTTCTGATCACATCTTGTATCTGAAGGGCCCTGATTTTCTAGGAGTTTTCAGAGGCAATAAAATGTGAAACCTCAGTGACAACCAGTATTACATGAGTAACAAAGCAAATCCTGCCAGAGCTGACGAAAGGGGGCACACGACCTAGCATCGATTTGTTGCCATCATAGTCGTAAGGATATTTGCTCCTTGACTCATCTTTGTTCAGCTGGCAGCAATCACTCTGTGGCTGAAGCCCTTCTCATCTTTCTGGAAGCCCTGCCAGAGCCTGTCATCTGTTATGAGCTATATCAGAGATGCCTTGACTATTCCCATGATCCCCGCCTCTCCCGACAGGTCAGTTCCATTCGTCTGAGGAGACGATCAGGCTGGAATCGCCCACCCTAAGGGACAACTCTTTGGCAAAATCAAGTCAGCAGCCATGTGATGGCTTGGGTATAGGTCTGGTTTTTTCATGGTGGGGTATTGAAGTTGAGACTTTGGATCCTTAAGACTTAGGACTTAAATTGTATCATTCTCTATTCTTTTTGCTGCCTTTTTATGATTAGCCCATTTTTGTTTGCAGAAAATATAGTGAGGTAGCCACCCTTGGATTCCAAGGTGAAGTCAATGGCGCTGGCTATACGAAGTTATGTCTTTGGGATCCCATTTAGAGTGGTTGGTAGCCGTGTTCTCCCTTTGGTGTTTGTTCTTAATTCTAGAATAATATCGAGGAACAGTTGAGAATACCTGTCTTTGTCTGAGATAGACCACTGGGAACCAAGGCTGACAACTTTATGTCAGCCGTATCAAATGACAGTGAAGAAAACCCATTTAGCCCAATTGATGCTGTGGCTAACTTACACAGGGAAGGCAGAAATAAGTAGATTAACACTGAGGTGCTGGTGAGGCAGAGCATACAGATAAAGGTGGTGATCTTATGGCATCTTATGGCTTGATTGCCATGTGAATGGGAGTCAAACAGGAACATCACCTCCCTTGTGTGTCATAACCTGGCAGGTGTTTGTCTGGAGTAAGTGGTGGGGAGTCGTGACCAAGATTAAGAAAGGGTGGAGGGTGTTGTAAATTTCGAGATATAAAGAGCTTTTCAGCAGCACTCTACTTCCTTCTTCCTTCTTCTGCCTTTTTTTTTTTTTTTAAACAGGTGATTTCACATCTTCCACGATGCCACAGAAATGTTTTCCGGTACCTGATGTCTTTCCTTAGGGAACTCTTAAAGCACTCTAAAACAAACAATGTCAGCGTCAACATGATTGGTAAGGTTTCTTTGCAGTTGTGGTTCTGAGTGTGTTTTTTCTAGTTGTTCTCTGATTTGATTGGACTGGGGCGCCCAAGTCATTTTCTTTTGCATCCTCATTCTCCCCTCTAGAGTCCATGTGTAGGTGAAGTCTAACAAGGAGGTCTGCCTTTTTCCTTCTTCTTTCCCTCCAGCCAATCTCTTCTCCGGTCTCCTGTTACGGCCTTCACCCAACCTGATGTCAAGACAGACTCCAACTGACCGCCAACATGCTATCCAGTTCCTCCTGGGGTTCCTGCTTAGCAGTGATGAAGACTAACTCTCTTCATCTGGCATCCTCCACCCCCTTCTTGAGATTCTAGCCTGGAGGATCACTAGCTTTGAGTATTAAGAATTAGTTGAAGGAGTTTTTGCCACCAGGGGAGTTGCACAGCTTTGTAGCTGCTGGCTATTGAAAATCTACAGTTTACAGTGCTTAGGGGAGCCTTCTAGTAGCTCCTCCACCCACCAAAACACAAGTTAGATGTCCTTATCCATTAGAGAATTTCAGACTCAACATGTTGCCAAGCCAAAGTCTCCACATTTTGGTAGTTCTGTGCTTTATCTTTATGGGACAGAGAAATCTGTATTAACACTCCAGTGTTCTCCAAATCTGTTTGTTGCCTAAATCTGACTGTCTTGTCTCTGCTTAGCACCCTAGTCTTGGGGTCTGAGATGTGAACGTTCTCGACTGATACGCACTATTTGCTTTAGATGAGATTTGTATCTGGATTCAGATTTTTATCTGAATCGTATTTGGCTCTCTTGCCCCCCAGCCCCACTCACACCCCCACTCAAGCAGCAGTATCACTTTGGAGAAGGGCAGGTGGGTAAGGCTCCTGGGAGACTTACTTGTCTCACTGCCAGCATTTGTGCACTCTTACTACAGTGGCATTTCTGGGTCTCGGTCTGTTCATGTGCCTACAGTGGCTAGGGCCATCTTCCCTTCTCTTGAACCCTACCCAGCAACTGAACCTTAGTGACTGCTGGGAGAGGACCTTCGTTCTAATGTCCCACTGGCCTTCAAGGCCCACAACCAAAATGAATGCAACCTGGCTACCTTGAGGGTGAAGGCGTTTCTCTGTCTTGCAAGTCCTGTCTGGGGGGAAAAGGTATGAGGAATAATTGGCTCTGGGTGTCCTTGGGACTTACTCCCACCCTTGGAATCTCATTTTCTTCCCAAACAGCACTTAGACCACCATAGAAAGTGTTGGGGTTAACTCCAGCTTCATCACTGGAGATGACCTCCGAATCCTCAGGAACCTCTTGGCATTCATCCTCCGTACCAAAGGGCAATCAGAATCCCCCTGCTTACAAAGAAATCACCTCCTTCGAGGGTTTAGGACCAGGGTAGACAGTATTTGGGGGACTTCCAGTGTAGCACACAACCACCTTTTTAAGTACTAGGTCAAAGAGGCAACAGTTTATCAAGATAACATTGGGGCCAACAAAGCACCTTATTTCCCCACCTTTAACATCTCTCTGAATTGTTCATTGAAAACAGACCAGCAGGTCATTCGCCCCCCCCCTTTTTTTTTTTTGCTTAACCTTTATTAGTAAGCAAGTTGGTTACCAACCATTAATCAAAATGCCTGAAAACCACTCCTACCCCCACCCCCTTGAGAGCCACAATACGAAGTGACTCATTCTTGCCTTCTCTTGAAAAACGAAATTAGAGGTGCTTGACGTACAGTCCTTTCATCCCGTGTGTGCTTTGGGTACTTGTTCCGTTAGCATACCTAATGGGGGGACATTGGAAGCCATGCTAAGAATGGCTTTCCAGTCTCTCGAGAATTATTTTTATGACATGGAAGAAATGTCAGTTTACCTGACTGAGAAAGCCAACCTGATTCAGCCCTTTGGAAGTAAGAATCGTTAGCGGTGCCAAGCAATTTGAAAGATCTGTTAGTCCTAGGGTAATTTTTCTTTTGTCTTAGTTGGCTAACAGAAGACTGAAATTATATGGTCTTGCCTATTTCCAATGGTCCTGAAAGTTGAGGAGGTTGTAGGAATTAGGGCATGGTTGTGGCAAAGGGCAGGGAAGGATTTTTTTGCAGACAAGCCTTCTGCTATATCGTCAACTTGGAATCTCAAGGGTCAACAAGGATGTGTGGCTACTGGCTGTTCAGAGTTAGGAAGTGTGTAGCCACCATACCTACTTCATTTTAAGATCAAAGTACCAAGTAGTTTCTCTGCCTCAGTCTGTTTGTAGCTCTGGCCAAGACATGTTACCAGAGCTGAGGGTTTTGGACAATCTGTAGGTAGGGGGTTGCGGGGAGGGGGAAGTGAGAGGTGAGAAGTCCCTTCCCTGCTCTGGCCTGCCTGCTCCAGGCTTCTGGCCTCCACTTCTTAAGTACCTCGTGTGTTCATTCATTATTGCCTCCCAAGTTGGATTCCACATCCAGCAGATGGGGAGAAACTTTGCATTTATTGTTGTTGTTGTTGTTATTGTTGTTGTTGCTGTTGTTGAAAAGGGTTCCAGCCCTTGGGGCTTTGTTGTTTCTTTCACTGTTTTTTCATTGTTTTGACTCTTACTCCAAAATAGTTTTTTTGTCTTGTTTTTCCCCAAGGGGTCTTAGCTGCTAGTGGGTCCCCTTTATCTCGTTGGTATCTTTTTATTATTATAATTTATTGGAAAACTCTTCATTCCCTTGAATAAATCTGTGTTGTACAACATATGAAAATGTGGTCTTGGGATTGGGGGGGGCTAAAGGTGGGGTCCACAGGCTGGAGTCCCCCTGAATCTGAAGTGTCCTGCCTCCTTTGGTTTGAGGTCCCCATCTTAGAATCTCAAGACTAGGATCGAGGAGTACCTCAGTACCCATCTAAGCAAAGCTCCCTTTTTCTAACAGCAGTCTGCAGAGGGCCGGTCCAGGGTCACCCAGCCATCTGGTGTGGCAGCCATAGAGAGAGGAAGAGTGATATAGTGAGTGGAAGGAGTACTGGACTTAGTGTCAGGTGGGACCTGAGTTCAAATCCCATCTCTGACACTGAACCAAGTCACTCTCAGTCTCTAAAGTGGAAATAATATCTGCAGTACCTACCTCTCTCCCAGGATTGTTAGGGTCAAATGAGAGGGTATATAAAGTTAACTTTGATGTACCTTGTTTGTAAAACTAGGGGGGCAGCATTCTCCTAGGCTTACTAAATCCTGCTGCTTTAAGAAATCTGGCTGTGCTAAAACTTGAATGCATGATCTCACTACAGGGGATACCTTTGGGAAAAGGGTGAGAGGGTCTGTATCTTTGTAATTTGAAGCTCACAGGATTTCATTTATGTGAGCCCACTCCACTGACACTGGTCCCACCCCGTCTTCATTAGTTGCCAAAAGTTATAAAAAGAAGATGGGGGGGTGGGGAATCCCTGCTCATGAGTTTCTCTAAAATGAACTAAGCCAGTTGGGTGCAGACCCATACTCCGTGCCATTCCAGCTTGAGAAACCTGCTGGGGCTCAAATTTTGTTAATGAATCTGAGGCTACCTCCATACTAGGAAGAGTCATGTACTTAAACCATACTCTGGTGTTTAGGGAAACATCTTTGTCTCCTTTAACAAAGCCATTCTGGGTGTACCATCCAGGAACATTGAAACCTTTTTAAAGGTCTCTTTGCATGCTGTGCCAGTTATTTTTGAAAAGTAAATTTTGCCCTATACTTTCATAACTTTCAAACTTTCAAGGAGAGTAGAACCCCTAGTTTCAGTATTGTAGGGTGTGGGGACAAAGTTGCTTCCTTCCTTGGCCCTTCCATAATTTTGTGACCCATGGAGCTCACCCCTCTGGGCTTTCCTGTAGAGTTAGACCTCAAAGTTTCCTCCCCAGCCTAGTGCCCTCCTCCCTCTTCTCAGGGTGAATGTGCTGACAGAATGATTGCAGCCCAACCTCTCTAACCACACCCGAAGCTTCAAGAGTGCTTTCAGCCAGTGATGACACCCAGCAGCAGCAGTGGCAGCAGCTCGTGTAGGCACACTGATGATGTGGCAGGCCTGCTCTTCTCAGTTTTCCCAGAAATTCAGAGGAAGAAACATTCATATTGCTGACTGGCTGAGCACCAGCATATTTGTTAACTCCATTCTAGGAGAAGGTTCTTGGGGGTTTCCTGATTAAATGACAAGCCCCAATCCAGTTTTAACTCTGTGTCTACAAGGTGACCATGATAGATTTTTTTATGATAACTTTATACACAGAACTAAGAGTATTAGAACAAGAGCGAATTGAAACTGGAAGGAAGCTTCGAGATCATTTAATCCAACTCTAATATCACTTTTCAGAGGAGGAAACAGAATGAAAGAAGGGAGGAATTCCTCCAGACCATAGCACTAGTAGGTGGCACAGGACCTGGATCTCTGAGGCCCAAGGCTATTGCTCCTCAAACGACACTGTATGTCTCTTAATAGCATTCGATCTCATTTGGGTTTGACAACGACCACCTCAGAGACCAAACACAGCAAGCCTATAAGCAGGGGTTTTTTTTTTAACACTTTCTTTGGCAGGCTGCTGAAGCCTATGGACTCTTCAGAGTAATGGTTTTGAATGCATTAAAAGAAAAAAGTCTCAGACTCCAGTTGAGAAACCTCTGACAGCCCTTCGTCGTCCTGGTTTCCATCACAGAATCACTTAATTTGAGAGCTGGAAGGACCTCGGTGGCCATCTAGTTCGACCCATACACAAAAGGAATCCCCACAAAGACCCTCTGCTTGAAGACCTCCAAGGAGGGAGGAAGCCGCCACCTCTCTAAAGAATCCATTCCAGTTTTAGACAGCGCCCGTTGTTAGGAAGTCTTCCCTGATGTCAAGCCGAAAGTTGCCTCTGCAACTTCTACCCATTGCTTCTGGTTTTACCTTCTGGGGTCAAACAGACTAAGCCTAACCCCTCTACAAGAGAGTCAGATCCTTCAACACAGCAGTTCTGGTCCCCCCCACCCCACCCCACCCCAGTCTTCTCTTTCCCTAGACATGTCCTGTTCAACAGATCCCCATGTGGCGTGGATTTCAGTCCCGTCATCGTCTTGTTAGTTCTCTTCTAAATACTCCAGCTTATCGATGTCCTTAAATCATGTCACGAATGTAATACTCCCTGCAAGGTCTGATGAAGGAAGACTGTCTACCAGTTTTCAATGTCCTTAAAATATGTCACCCAGAAATGAACACAATACTCCAGATATGAATTGGTCACAGTTGAGGACAGTGGGAATATCACCTCCCTAGGCCTAGATCCTCAACCTCTCAGTATAGGTGAAGGTCACATTAGCTTGTTTGGTTGCAGTAGCATACTGTCTGGCTCATTGTTGAGCTTATGGTTAACTAGATCACCCAGGTCGTTTACAGAGGAACTGCTATTAATGTAACACCTCCCCAACTTGTACTTAAGAAGTTGTTTTGTTTTTTTTAACCCAAGTGTTAAGACCTGACACTTGTCCCTGACATTTCATCTCACTGGACTTTGCCAAACCTTCTACCTTGTCAAAATCTTTTGGGATCCTGTCAGCCATTGTGCTTGCTATCCCTTCCAGCTGGGGTCATCTCTGCATTTAGTAGGCCTTATCCTATGCCTTTATCCAAGTCACTGATTAAAATGTAGACTGCCCAGAATCAAGCATCGATCCCTGGAACACTCCCCTAGAGGCATCCTTCTAAATTGACATTGAACTGTTAATTACTCTCCGGCTGTGACCATTCCACCAGTTCTGATTGTACTTAACTGTACCATGGTCTACCTCAAATTCCCCCATCTCATCAACAAACATAGCACGAATGACTATCAAGTGCTTTGCTAAAAACTGTTGTTTGTTATCATTTGTCATTTTGTTGTTTGTTTGTTGCTATTTGTTGTTGACTTGCCCAGGGTCACACAGCTAGTAAGTGACTAAATCCTGATCTGAGCTCAGAAAGAGGAGTCTTCCTGATTCCAGGTCCGGTGTTCTGTGCACTATGGCACCACCTAGCTGTCTGTATATGCCATTTCCCCGTGATCTGCCATCTAGAAGGAAAGGGATAAGGACTGGATTTGTAATTTCATTGGCATATAGAACTCTCAGGTGAGGAAAGTCCCTCTTCTTGTGCAAGTTGGGACCTTTTCTGCCACATACTGTCTTAGCGAGATGCCTAGAACACTGAGAGGTTAAGTGATTTGCTCAGGGTCACAGAGTCATTGGCAGAGGCAGATCTTAGGCTGCTAGGTGGCAGAGTGGTTACAGTGTTGGCACTGTAGTCAGGAAGACCCAAGTTCAATTCTTGCCTCAGATGTTAGCTATATGACCCTGGACAAGTCACTTCACCTCTCAGCTTCAGTTTCTCCATCTGTAAAATGAAAGAGTTGCACTCAGTGGCCTGGAAGATCCCTTCTTGCCCTAATTACAATCTTCCTGGCTTGGAGGCCAGCTCTATCCACTACCTCTGACTGTCTAGTAACCCTGTCATAAAAGGAAATGAGGTTAGTGCACCCTTACCTGCTTTTGATGCAGAGATGCTGACTTTATCATCACCACTTCCTTCTCTGAAGGTTCACTAACTGTCCCTTTAACAATATGTTCTAGAATCTTGCCAGGAATAAAAGCCAAGCTCACTGGCTTGAGTAGTTTCCAAAGTCTATTCTCTCTCTTTTTTTTTAAATTGGGATTTTGCCCTTCCCCAGTCCTGTGGTACCTTTCATTCCCCACAGTCTTTTATAGGTCACTAAATAGTCAACAAATATGAGCATTAAAAAAATTACAAGCTACCAAAATCCATGTGAAAAAATGCTACCAACGATGCGCTAGAAATAGTGTTGGAGGAGTTGGAACACAGGCCCGATTTCTGCCCTGGCAATTTGTAACTCATCAAGAACAGTTAACTGCTTTCTTCCATCTCTACTTGAGTTTCAACTCTGTATTAGCCATTTTTATTCTGTACTTTCCAGTCCAAAGACCATTTTCCTGGGCAGAGAAAAAAGAAGCAAAAGACGTGGTCAATGACTACCCTCTTCCAGTCTTAATAATAGCCAACATTTATATAGCACTTTTGGTTTGCAAAGTGCTTTACAAATAGCAATTCATTCGATCCTCACAACAATCCAATGAGGTAGATACTATTATTTTCTCCATTTTACAGGTCCAAAAACTGAGGCTGAGAGGCTAAGTGACTTGCTCAGCATCACTGAGCTGGGAAATGTCCAAGGCAGGATTAGAACTCAGGTCTTTTTGCCTCCAGATCCAACACTATCCTTTGTGACATCTAGCTGCCTTATCCCATACACCCAGAGCAATGTTTCTCTCCCTTCTTTGATCCTCCTCTCTTCCCCCTAAATGTAGCCTTAAAAAAAAAAAAAAAAAAAACTTTTTTTTTTTTTTACTGTCCTTAGCTTTCCTTATCAGCTGCCATTCATTTTAAACTTTAGTTCTACTGGTGCCCTTCTGAAAAGAACATATGCTTTTGTACTCTTCCTCCGTTACCTGCCCTGCTTACCTCTTCTGTACATGTCTTTTTAAAACAATCTAAATAGGTTGATAAGTTACCTGGGCATCCACTTTGGACTCTTTAGCCATCTGCCCTTTTTTCTCCTTATTGGAATTCTTTATCCCTCCAGAATTTTGTTCATGAGAGCTTCTGATGCCTTCTGAACTGATTCCCCCCATAGAATTTCAGGCCATGGGATCCTATCTATCTTTTCCCTGAACCCTGTGAGATAAGTTCTCCTAACATCTGAGGTACTTGTCAGACTATGCCTGACTTTCCTTCTATTTCACATTCTAAGTGGTCCCTTCCTCCTAAGGTTCTCATCATTTCCACCCCAGCAACCAGTTCCTCCAGTTTTACCAGTTAATAAAAGTCAGATCCATCATAGAAGTTCCCTTTTGAGGGATGAAATTATCATTAAGGCCAGTCAAAAAATTAGTAGCTGCTCTGCTTTTGCCAGAGAGCTACAGCTGATTTCCAGAAAATTGAAGTCCCCATAGCTACTATATTAGACTTCTGTGCCAAACTCTTCATCCATTTCTTCTTTTTGACTGGGTGGTCTATAACCATGCTTGCCCCCTTCCCTCCAATCCTTGGTTCTTGGATTTCCTCACATGAATGAGGAATGCTACTCTATCCCACTCTTTTTCCTTATCTAGTTCCTTTTGAATAAGGTCTACCCTTCTAGAACCATATTCCAATTATGGTTCTCATCTTACCATTTCTCAGTGATATCAGAGGTCCAATTTCCGTCTTTGTATTAGGCTCTCTAGTTAGATAGATAAAGCATTTATTAAGTACTTGCTATGTGTTAGGTAAATACATTTTTTACCAGCCCCTGTTAGGTGCATTCTTTTTTGGTCAAGAGCCTGGCATTCCTGTATTTTTAAACTGATCTAGAAATCCATTTTAAGATACCTTCTTAACTAGCTGTTCATTTCCCAAATCTCCTTTTCTCTTCTAAAGCCCTTTTCTTTAATGGGCAGCAATGATAAAAACACCACCTGTGCCCCTGAAGTCATCAGTTTCTTGCCCAAGACTTCATAATTTTTTGTAATGCCTCAGACACTTGTTAGCTGTCTGACCCTGGGCATGTCACTTCCCCTGGGCCTCTGTTTCCTCTTCTATCAAATGAGGAGATTGGATTTGATGATCTCTAAGGTCCCTCTCAGCTCTAAGTCTATGATCCTATGAACAGTTATTGCTGAAAAGGACTTCAGGGCTTATTTAGTCCAGGGGTGGGGAACCTGGGGCCTGGAGGCCACATGTGGCCTTGTAGATGGTGTGGCCTTTTGACTGAGAGGATTTGGTCTGTGAAGTTTGGATTCAGTCAAAGGGCTGCACTTGAGGACCTCGAAGGCCACAGGTTCCCCACCCCTGACCTAGTCCAATCTCATTTGAGAAAGGAGGAAACTTTGACCCACCAAGGGGAAAGTGCTTGTCCCGAATATCACCCAACTAGGTAGTAAAATAGCAAATGTTAGAGATTATTCTAATACAACTCTGCCAGCTTGTTCATACAGCAAGCTAATAGTAGATCTGGGATTGCCACCTGCTCTGCTGTTGCTCCATCAGGAGCCTTTACCATCATACCATGTCCAGTCTCACGGGAGGACTGATCCGCCTGTCCTCCAAAGCGCCAGTCCCTTGTCTTCTGCTATGAAAGTTACCTTGCTTACATCTTCCCATTCCCACTTCTTCACTCTGCAGAAAAGCCCGTGAGAATTGTAAGGAACCCACAAGTCGTCTCCAACTACTGTCGTTGAGAGGTCATCTAGTCTACCCTCCTCATTTTACAGAGGAAACAGGCCAGGAAAGGGAAGTGACATACCCGAGGTCACATATAGGATCATAGAGGTAGAGTTAGAAGGGATCTCAGAAGCCATTTATTCCAACTGTCCTATTTTATGGAAGAGGAAACTGAGGCCTAGGGAGGGGAAGTGATTTTTTTTGGGGGGGAGGCAATTGGGGTTAAGTGACTTGCCCAGGGTCACACAACTAGTAAGTGTCAAGTGCCTGGTCTGATGAGGGGAAATGATTTGTCCAAGGCTTCATGGGAGTAAGTAGCCCAACCATGGGTTGGAACCCAGGTCCTCTGACTCCAGAGCCAGTGCTCTTTCTATGTTTCACTGTCCAGTTCAGCTGCAATATAGAGTACATCAATTTAACAAGCATTTATTAGGCACCTTGCAAGCACTAGGCACTGGGGATACAATATTAAGAGTTCCTGCCCTCAAGGGGGTTACATTCTGCTGGGGGAATAGAGCATATTCTTGGGTAGTTAAATGCAGAAAATATGTACGAAATAGTGATGATGGGATGAGTTTGTGGGTGGGGGGAGGACAATCACTAATGACTCAGGGAATTTGAAAAGGCCTCTTGAAGGGGCTGGAGCTTGAGTTGAGCCTTGAAGGAAGATTGGAATTTCAGGAGGCAGAGGTAAGGCAGAGAGCACCCCAGGGTGGCTGGATGAGAACAGCATGATGGGAAGCAGGATGAAATAATGCTAGAAAGGTGATTTGTAGCCAGGTTATTGAGGGCTTTAAATGCCAGGTTGAAGAGATAATGTTTTCCGCTATCAGCAATAGGGAATCTTTGAACAGGACAGTGGCACATGCCCACCTGAGTCTTAAGAAGATGATTTTGGCAGCTACACGAAGGATTCAAAAGAGGAGGAACTGGAGGCAAGGAGACCAGTTAGGAGGTAAGAGGTGATGAGGGCATGAATTAAAGGGGTGGCAGTGCCAGTGGAGAAAAGATTGATTCAACAAGACTTGGCAGCTGATTGAAAGTGGGCCATGAAGGAAAGGAAAAAGTCAAAGGTGACTGACTCCAACGTCATGAGCCTGGTGTCCTGGAAGGATGGTGATGTCATTCATGGAAAGGGGCAGATTTGGGGAAGATGAGTTACTTTTGGATATGTTGCATTTGTGACGACATCCATACATCCAGCTGGAGATGTTATACTGTAGTTCAGGGGAGAGATTTTTCATAGACATTAGGCATGGAAATATTAAAAATACAGGTATGTCAATTTGGAAGTCTTTCACATAGAGGTGACAATTGAACCCATGGGAATGGATGCAATGACCCATAGAGGGAATATATCAAGAGAAGATACAAGGGCTTAGGACATCTCCTTGAATATGCAAACTTGGCGCTAGTGGCCGTGGCTAAATATCCCTGGGCCACCTATTTCCGGAGCTTGGGCTCAGGAACTGGCAGTGGAAGGTTGCTGATCCTAGATACAGCCAGCAGGTGGCAGAAGTTTACCAGGATTTTACTCCTTTAGCAAACAGCAACAACAACAATAATAATCGGCATAATAATAATGGTCATAATAATTTGATGATGATGGTAATCTGCATTTCCCTAGCATTTTAACATTTTAAATGCACTTTATAGATGCTATTTCATCTGATCCTCTCAACAATCCTGGGAGGTAGGTGGTGTTATCATCTCCGTTTTCTAGTTAAATTCTGACTGGATAGTGTCAGACTTGCCATCGATTTCTTGTTTTTCTGTTGTTGTGTGTCTATTTGTCGGAAATATTATGGATTGTTCCCTTTACCTTCCTACATAGAAAACAATCTTGTTCAAGTATGTATGTGGGGGAGGGGTATAGGAGCAGGGGGTGCTAAATTAAAACAATTTATGTCCTGCTCTACAGACTGGTAAGGTAGGGGCAGCTAGGTGGCGCAGTGGATAGAGCACTGGCCCTGAAGTCAGGAAGACCTGAGTTCAAATCTGGTCTCAGACCAAACACTTGACACTTCCTAGCTGTGTGACCCTGGGCAAGTCACTTGACCCCAATTGCCTAAAAAAAAAAAGAAAGAAAAAAAAAAGAAGAGTGGTAAGGTGAATTTGGAGTCAGATCTGGTACCCATCTTCACATCCCTGCTCTGTGGGGCATTGAACAACTCAATTCAGTGAATGCATCTACAATATGCAAAGTTCTTTGGGTCGAAGGGATAGAAAGGAGCATAGTCCAGACCAGGGAGACCAGCCACCTGTGCAAAGAGATAAGCTGGGAATAGAATGTTGTATATGGAAACAGCAAGAAGGCTGGTTGAACTGGAATGGTGAGCATGTGAAGGAGAGAAATATAAAAGAAGACTGGAAAGGTCAGTGGGAGCCAGATGGTGGAAGGATTTAAATGCCAAGACTGAGGATTTTGTATTTTGTTCTACACTCAGGGCTTCTTAAACTTCTTCCACTCATGACCCCTCCAGTGCTCTGTTTAACAGTTTAAGAAGCACTGAAGGGGTCGTGAGTGGAAAAAGTCTAAGAAGCCCTGTTCTAGAAAACAGAGAATCACTAGAGATTTTGGAGTTAGAGAGTAACATAGTCATATCTCTGTTTTAGGTATGTCACCTAATCTCTCGGGGCCTCAGTTTCCTTATTTGTAAAATCAGGGGGTTGGACTATATGACCTCTAAGATCCCTTCCAGTTCTAAATCTGTGCCAACCTCCATGTCATCCTCGACTTACGCCCACTCACGCTACATGTCCAGTGTGCTGGTGAGTCTTCGTTGTTTCTGTCCTCATATCTCTTGTAGACTTCTCCTCTCTACTCCCATAGCCACCACTTCGGTACAGGAACCTCATCACCTCATGCCAAGGCTATTTAGTCCTGCTGCTTGGTCTCCCTGCCTCAAGTTCCTCTCCACATTAGTCCATCCTTCATTCAGCCGTGAAACTGATCTTCCTAAATCAAAGGTCTGACCATGTCAGTCCCACCCCCCTTCAATAATAAACTCTAGTGGCTCCCTATTACCTCTAGGATTAGATATAAAATACTCATCTTGGCATTGAATGCCCTTCACAACCAGACCTCATGCCCTTCCAGACTTTTTGCATTTGACTCTGTTACAAAAAGAGTGCCTAGTTGTTTGCATGTTCGAGTATCCTCAATTAGAACAAGAGTGTTTTTGTCTTTCTTTGTATCTCTAAAAAGGAAGGAAACAAGGTTTATGTGCCAGACATGTGACCTTTCCAAAGATTATCCCATTTGATCCCCACAACAACCCTGTGAAGTAATAATAATAATGATAATAATGATAGTTAACATTTGTATAGCACTTATTATGTGCTAGGCACTATACTAAGCACTTTACAAATATTAGCTCATTTGCTCCTCACAACAACCCTGGGAGGTAGGTACTATTATTTTCCCCACTTTGCAGATGAGGAAACTGAGGCAGACAAGTGACTTGCCCAGAGTCACATAGCTAGTAAGTGTTCGAGGTCAGATTTGCTCTATCGACTGAGCCACCTAGCTACCTATAAAAAACACACCACCTCTCTCAGTTTGGAATCGGAAAGATTCCCCTTCAGCCTCTCAGCCTCAGCACAGGAGCAGGAAAGAGTCAGCCTTCAAGTTCACTGTCTTATAGTAAGTAGCCTTCCTATCTCAGGAAAGTGGGAGGCGGACACACGGTTAACTCCTAACAAACACTGGAGAGCTTCTGGTAATTCTCAAAGTTGTGTTTGCTTGAGTGAACAGGACACCGCAGTCTCAAGAATGGGGCTGGAAATATCCCAAGTGGCTGTCTGGCTCACGTACCTGTATATCCTTGAACCACTCCTCAGTGGAGAGTTGTGCATAAAGGCTCCCAGGGCCTACACCACCCAGACTTCATTAGCAGGAGCAGACCTATCTCTGCTCTGCCCCTGGCCACCACTGTGCCTCAGTCTCTGTCTTTTCAGTCTCTGTCCTTTCTCCTTCACACTTCACATACCACCCTTCATCTGACGTCTGCCCCCTCTGTCCATGCCAACCCAGGAGGCCAAAAAGGTACATAAAACTATGTCCAAACATCAGAGTACTGGCAACTGGCTAGGCTGCGCCTTAAACACCAGCCTTCTTTCTTTTCCTCTGCTTCTCCTTTCCCAAATCAAACTTTCCCTGCATTGTGTCCCACCTGGTTAGGCCTGACCCTCTACTAAATGAATTCAGTATAATACAACACATGTATGAAGCACCTACTGTCTGGATAGCCCTGTAGTCAGTGCAGGGGAAGTGTCAAGTTCAGATAAAGAACCGTCCCTGTCTTCATGAAACCCAGTCTAATAAGGGGACAAGACATAAAACCCAGAGTTATCACACTGTTAGATGAAGCCCTGGCATTTCTGTGTGGCCTTGGGCAGGAGACCCCTCTGGGTCCCAGTTTCCTTATCTGTAAAATGAAGGGGACGGTCAATTTGATGACCCCTAACTTCCTTTCCACCTCAAAATCAAGGATCCTACAATTATAAATACATTAGTGTGAGCAGCTCTTCATAAACCCTGGGGGGAAGAACAAGAATAATAACACTAAAGGGAAAAGAAGTGGCTAAAAAAAAAAAAGCCACATGAGAAACAAATCAACCAAAATAGAAACTGAGCAAAGAGAAGAATAGCACAGATGCAAAACAAAATCCTAAGGGGCAACTGAGATCTCTTCAGATATACTGCTGACGAAGTCAAAGAAATTCTCTAACCCACGGCTCTCCATCCTATCTGTGAGCAAGGCATGAGAGACCTTGTCAAATATTTTGCTGAAATCTAAGCATACCGTGTCTATAGCATTGCCTTGACCTTTCGGTCTAATGACCCTGCCAAAGGCAAAAAGGTGCAGTGGAAAGAATCAGTGGAGCTGGATTCAAATTTTGCTACTTGGGTGATCATGGGCAAGTCATCCCATGAATTTCCAAGGTGGTCAAGCAAGTACCCAGAAAAGGATATGATGACTGATTCTACTGAACCAAGCTGGCTTCATCAGAAACAAATTGTGCATACTCTAGGAACTCATTTTGTTTTTGACGGGGATAGATCATAGAACCAAGTATTGAGAACTGAAAGGGATCTTCGTGGCCATCTAGTCCAACCCCCCTCATTTTTACAGAAGAGAAAACTGAGGCCAAGAAAGGATCCAGAGAAATGTTGTAGATATCGTTTATTCAGTATAATCCCCAAAGGCCCTAAGTACAAGGCACTGTGTTAGACATTGGGATCACAGAGACAAAATGGAGAACTCCTAGCATTCAAAGAACTTTTATTCCATTGGTGAGATACAATATGTAAAGAGACAGATAGATACAGAATTATGGGAGGAGGGAGAGAGTACTAACTACTAAGGTGGAGGAGGATCAGGAAAGGCTTCCTATAAGAAATGCTACATGAGCTGAGTTTTGAATCTAGGCCAATTGTGCTGGAACACACAGAATGTGAAGAGGATTCATGTGAAATAAACCTGGAGAAGGAGGCAAAAGTCAGATTGTGCAAGTCTTTAAATGCTAGTCTAGGGGGAGGTTCGTATTTTACCCAAAAGGCAATAGGGAGCCACTGAGATTTCTTGAACCGGCGAGTGTCATGAGTTCTGAGAAGATGACTTTGGCAGCTTTGTGGAGGATGGATTGTAAACAAGTGGGGAATCTAGTGAGGAGGCTTTTTTAATAACCCAGGGAAAGCTAAAGAAGGTCTGAACTAAGGTGCTGGTATTGTGAAGGGAGAGAAAGAGATGAATGCATGATTGTGGTGGTGACAAGATTTGACCATGGTATATATATGGGGAGTGATGGAGAGGGAAGAGTCCAGGATGATTATGAGATCAGGGATCTGGGCGACTGGAAGGATGGTGGCCCCTCAACAGAAATAAGGGAGTTTGGAGGAGGAGAGATTTTAGGGGGAAAGATGGTGAATTTTGTTTTGGATATGTTGAATTTGAGATGCCCATGAGACATCTAGTTCAAAATGTCCAATGGGCTTGTTGATGTGGCACTAAAGCTCATAAGAGTTACCAGGGTTGGCTATATAGATCTGAGAATCATCTGCATAGAGATAATTGAACCCATGGGAGCTGTCGAGGTCACCTAGTAAGAGAATATAGAAAGAAAAGAGGAGGAGCCAGGACCCAGAGCCTTGAGGACGCCTTTGACTAGGGGGTGAGAGATGGAGGATGATTTAGCAAAGACTGAGAAGGAGCAGGCAGGTCAGAAGAAAACTGGGAGAGAGAGAGCAATGGTAATTAATTTCCATACATATTAGCAGAATGTTAGAGAAGGTTACTTGTCATTCTTGAGGAAAAAGTGGAGTTATGTGGTCAAGACACTAGTACTTTGAGGTGGATTTGGAGCAAGTTGAAAGATCAGACATAATTGATGGTTTGATGTCAGCATGGAAGGAAGTTTCTGGGGAAGCGTCTCAGAGATCTGTGCTTGTCCCCAGAGAGCTGTTTTAACCTTTTTTATCAATGGCTTGGATAAGGGGATAGGTGAAATGCTTCTCAAGTTGCAAATAACACAAAGCGGGGAGAGATAATGAACCCATCCAACAGACAACAGAGTCGGGATCACAAAAATTATGACAAGCAAGAACATCGGACCGAATTGATGAAATGAAATTGAATAAGGCTGAATGTCAATTTGACTCCCAGGTTCAAAAGATAAATTTCCTAAGTACAATACTGGGAAGGAATGGCTAGACAGCAGCTCCTGTGACAAAGATCTGGGGGTTTTAGTGGACCCGGTTTCTTGTTATGAAGCACCAAATATGCTATAACACCCCAAACCAATCAATTGCAGGCTTAGGCTGCATTAAGAAAGGGGTAGTTGAGAGTGGAGGGGGTGTCAAGGAGGAAGGGAAGGCCTAGAGAAGTAGTGATGGTGATACTAAAAAAGATGAAGAAACAAAAGACAAAAGCATCAATGAATCATTTGAAAATAAACAACAGAGGAAGAGGAAGTTCAGAAGGGGACACAGTGGGCTGAGGCAGTGTTGGTATGACCATGTCAAATTTGAAATATACAAAAAACAACAACAACAACAACTCCTCGGTAGAGATCCATGGTTTCATATGCCGTCCTGTCTTTGTTCTTTCAGTCGAGGAAACTGCTCATGTTGGTTGATGGTGGTCAAGTTTAGCTCTAGGCAGCAGCATATTGTAGGAAGGATGTTGATAAACTGGAGGAAGTCCAAAGGAGAAAAACCAGACTGGTGAAGATTCTCTAGATCATGCTGTACACGAATGGGTTGATGGGATGGATATTTAGCCAGATTGAAGAAAAGACTTGAAAGGGGAGATGGAGTTGGGGAGGGGAGGGAGAGATTAGGTAGCTGTCCTTAGGTCTTTGGCTGGCTGTCACATGTATAACTCTGTTCTATTTGACCCTGGGGGTAAAACAAAGAGAAAAAGGAGGAAGGGGAGCTGAGTTATTCCAAAGTAGAATGAGCTGCTTGGGGAAGTGGTGGGAGTTTTCTCTCTGGACATCTTCAAGAAAAGGTTAGATGGCCTTTGGTCAAGAGATTTTTGTTCAGGTATGGCTTGGACCAGATGGTCACTGAGGTCCCTTCCAACTGGGAGATTCTGTGACTTTAACTATCTTTAGAAATGTTAGCTACTAGTTTTATTATCAATATCAAGTTCAGAAGGAGAGCTGTCAGATCAGGCCCAGGTTGCATACACAGGAAAGCAAATGGAGGTCAGGGCAAGACACAATGATTCTGCACTGTGAGCTGGCTATGTTTTACTTGCTTATAAGGTTTCAGCTCTTTTCCCTCCAAATCTGATGTTTTTTCGTGAAGTGTCAGAGCTAGGAGGGACCTTAGGACATGGAGTCAGAGCTGGGAGGGACCTTAGGATATGGAGTGTCAGAGCTGGGAGGGACTTTAGCACATGGAGTGACAGATCTGGGAAGAACCTTAGAACATGGAGTGTCAGAGCTGGGAGGAACCTTAGAACATGGAGTGACAGAGCTGGAAGGGATCTTGGACAATGGTGTCAGAGCTGGAGGGACCTTAGAACATGGAGTGACAGAGGTGAGAAGACTCTTAGAACATGGAGTGTCAGAGCTGGAGGGACCTTAGACATGGAGTGTCAGAGCTGGGAATAACCTTAGAACATGGAGTGTCAGAGCTGGGAAGAACCTTAGAACATGGAGAGTCAGA
>NW_020944215.1:751532-761309 GCF_900497805.2 Vombatus ursinus | reverse complement strand
AGTGTCAGAGCTGGGAAGAACCTTAGAACATGGAGTGTCAGAGCTGGGAAGAACCTTAGAACATGGAGTGTCAGAGCTATTGTGTTCCCACTAAGTCTTCTATTCTCCACATTAAACATACACCTTCTGGGCCATTCTAATTTTTCCTTCATCATCCCTGGGGGAGTATGCACTTGAGCCAAGGGAAGGATTGGCAATGACCTGAGCCAGCCGACCTTGCTACTTGGTTCCATGCCGCGGCTTCCTCTATGGGCCCTCCTCTAGTCAGGTCACTTGGGGCCAGCTGGACAGCTCTGAGGTTTCTTCTTTGTGGGGGCGGGAAGGCGATCTTGCCCACTATCTCCCAAGTCCCCAAGGCGGACATTCACTTGAGGACAAGAATGGCAAATCCATCAAGCTTTAGGCAGGAAATTCCACAGTGAAGTCTCCTTGAGCCTCATCATCTTGGTGCAGCCCTATCACTCATTGGAGGCAGGTCGTATTCCCACTTTGTTTTGTTTTTCAGATTCAATGTTATTGCCTCTCTCCCTGATGTTTATATCAAGGAATGTTTACCATGAAAAACAAAGTTCAGGCCATGGGGCCAAGTCCCTGTGGCTGCAGCCCCCCCCCCCAGCTGCAGCATTTCCGCCCTCCCTCCTACCTGATTGAATCTGCCATCTTAATCACATTAATGCTCTTTCCTCATTGCCCCACTGTCTTAAAGGGGATGGTTGAGGTGGGGAGTCCACTGACCATGAAGAAAAACAACTTACCTATGCCATGGTGAAGCAACATAGGCTGATAGCAAAGGGCAGTATGCCAGGAATCAGGAGAGCTGGGTACAGACCTCTGTAAATTAGGGGGTGGTGGGGCAGCTAAGTGATGCAGTAGATAGAGCACCAGCCCTGGAGTCATGAGGACCTGAGTTAAAATGCGGCCTCAGACACAAAGCACTCACTAGCTGTGTGACTCTGGGCAAGTCACTTGACCTCAATTGCCTCACCATGAATGAATGAATGAATGAATGAATGAATGAATGAATGAATGAATGAATGAATGAATGAAATTAGGGGATGGGCCAGTTGGTCTCCAAATTAACTTCTAGTACTGATATGCTATGTTCTATGTCTTAAGGTTCCTCCCAGCTCTGCCATTCTGTGTTCTAAGGCTCAACTCTGACATTCTCTGTTCTAAGGTCCTTTCTAGCTCTGATACTCTTAGTTCTAAGTTGCCATTCTGTGTTCTAAGGGCCCTTCCAGCCCCAACCAGTCTCTATTCTAAGATCCCTCCCAACTCTGACATTCTGTATTCTAAGGGTCTTTCCAGCTCTGATATTCTTAGTTCCAAGGTTCCTCCCAGCCCTGACATTCTATCTTCTATTCTAGGTTCTAAGGGCCCTCCCAACTCCAATGCTCCCGGGGTAAAGGGATGAAGAAGAAAATGCCCTTGAACAAAGTTCACTTTTTTTCACATGTTGTAGAGTGATAGAACAAGGAGAAATATGAGGTCAAATCACACCTATGGCGGGTGTGACCATTGACAGGTCAGTTCCCCTCTCTAGGCCTCAGTTTCCTCATCTGTAAAATGGAGATGATAGTACATGACCTCCTTACATCCCTGGGTCATTGTGAAGAAAGCATTTTGTCAACTGCTATTAAAAAGTGAGCTATTAATATCGTCATCATTATTGTTCGCATTATCAGGCTGAAGAGAGCCTGGCCATCTGTTTGTGGAGCTGTAAGTCAGGGAGGCCCCCTGCTCCTCAGGTCAGAGGGAAGCTGCCCGCCTCGAAGCAGCTGCAGGGGGGAGGCCAGAATGCAGGAGCACATCCTGCCCCGGGAAATGCCTGTTAGTAGCATCTCCAGCGGCTTCCTGCTTCCTCCTTCAAGGATTCCATCTCCTACTGCATGTCACCCTCACACCCCTGCTCTGCCTGGGCTTCTGGCAGACAGCTGGGTCCCCCCCCATGAGGGGCCCCCATCCCAGGGACCACGTCACCCACCCTCTCAGGGCCAGGGCTGTCCTCCCCATTGTTCTTGATCCTTCTGAATTCTTCAGGCTGATGAAGGGAAATGCCTAGAGCTCTCCCCCCACCCCGGGATGCTTGGCTTTGGAGTTATGGAGTCCCTGGCCCCTGAGGAGGGGAAGCCACATAGAAGGGGCCTGGCAAGGCCAACTTCAATGTATACACATGCCGTGTAGACAGAGTTGTCTGGGGATCAGTCAAGGTGCCCAGGGACCAAATGCCCTGCCAGTGCCACCTGGAAAGATGCCTGTGAGCTTCACATTGGCAGTCCTCCTGGCTTAGCTGAGGGGAAGCAGAGAGCCTAGGGATGCCCCAAAGTGTCCTCCTCTGGGCAGTGTGGTCACTGTGGCTAAGCCATAGACCCAGGGGCCTTAGGAAAGGGAACAAAGATGAAAGGCCCACAGAGGGGAAGTGAGACATGCCTCGAGGGCACACGGCAAGTCAGAGGCAGAGGCAGAGGCAGAGGCAGAGGCAGAGGCAAAGGGAGGAGGGATACTCTGAAGGTCAGTGTTTGGGAAGCCCAGGCTCAGAAAGGTTTGGGAATTAGCCACAGGCTTTTAAGGAAGGTCATAGATAATAGGGTTATTGGAGCAGCTAGGTGGAGCAGTGAATAGAGCACTGGCCCTGGAGTCAGGAGGACCTGAGTTCAAATCCGGCCTAAGACACATGATACTCACTAGCTGTGTGACCCTGGGCAAGTCACTTAATCCCAATTGCCTCAAAAAAAATTAGATAATAGGGTTATTCATTCAGAGCTGAAAGTGACTGTTAGACCATGGAGGCCAACTCCCTTCATTTTACAGATGAGGAAACTGAGGCAGAGAGCAGTGAAGTGACTTGTCCAGTGTCATACAGCTAGTAAGTGTCTGAGGTAGAATTTGAATGCTGCAGTAGATAGAGCGCTGGGCCTGGAGTCAGGAATATTCCTCTTACTGAGTTCAAATCCAGCCTCAGACACTTACTAGCTGTGTGACCCTGGGCAAGTCACTTTACCCCCTTTGCCTCATCTGGTTCCTCATCTGTAAAATGAGCTGGCAAAGGAAATGGCAAACCAGTCCAGTATCTTTGCCAAGGAAACCCCAAACGGGGTCGTGGAGAGTCAGACACAACTGAAAAATGACAGAGGAGCTGAGCAACCCTTCCCCACAGCAGATTGAAAGCTCCTTAAAGACAGGGACTGAGTTATTTCACCCTTGCACACTCAAGCCCGAGCACAAAGCCCCTTGCACATAACAAGCCGTAATTTGTTTCATCGTATTGAAATTGAGCTGAGGTTTGACTTGGAGACAGGGAGACGGGTCAGGAAATGTCCTGGGACATGGACTGCTGATTGAGGAAGATGTCAGAATACCTAAGTTCTAGTCCAACGTTCTGCCATTTATGTCCCATGGGTGACCTTGGGCAAGTCCCTTCCCCTCTCCGGTCCTCAGTTTTCTCATCTGTAAAAGGGGGAAGTTGGACTAGGTGTTCTTTAAGCCCCTTCTAGCTGTGACATTCTATGTTTTATGTTCTGATGGCCCTTCCAGATAGAAACTCACCTAGAAAATGACTGGATGGTCTTTAAGAAGAGGAGAATGGTGTCGTAGAATGAGCCCCGGGCTTGGAAGCAGAAGCTGTCCAGTCAAGCCAAGTCAGCAAACATTCATTCAACACTTACCAAGTGACAGGCGCTGACCTACAGGTGGCATACAGATATAAACAAAGCTAAAACCAGGTCCTGACTGCAAGGAGCTTCAATTCTAAAGGGAAAAGACGACATGTAAAAGGGAGCTAAAAAGTGAGAGCAGGGCTGGGGAGGGAGCTGGCCTGGGGGGAGGAGTGCAAAGCCTGGAGAGTCAGGAGCAGAGCTGCTTGAGGAATGAAGGATGGCTGGCCTGGGGGGACTTCCGGGGTGAGAAGGCAGCTGAGACTTGATGGTGAAGTCCAGAAAGTCAGGAGCAGAGCTGGCACAGGACCGTCCAGACTTCCTACCTGTGTGCCCATGGATGAGATGTTCAGGTTCTCTGCATCTCAGCTTGGGACTCTGTAAAATGGGAACAATAATGCCTTGAACACCCACCTCACCAGGTTGTTGGGAGACTCAGACAGGAGAATGTCCAAGTGTTGAAGTGCCAGGCTGTTGCTAAGAGTACTCTTGTTGCTACTATTTTGTGGTTCTGTGATTCTAAGTATGCTAGGGGGCAGGAAAGCTAGGGAATAGGTAGGGAGCACACAGGCCAGGTAGATAAAGAAAGCTCTGGCTCACCTCCTCTCCGTGTCTCTGACACTAGGGAATGAAAGGCAGAAAGAAGCATCCTGAATCTGGAGTCAGGGGATCTGGGTTCAAATCCTGACTGCTATTGACTGCACATGTGACCTGGGAAAAGTCACTTCCCCTGCCTAGGCCTGTTTCCTCCTCTGTAAAATGAAGGGATTGGATTAGATGGCCTCTGGGGTCCTGGTCCCTTCCACCACTCCTGTACTCTTCTAATCCCATTAATTCTGGCTCAGGATGTCCCCTTAGCCACATGAATGTTCCCCAAGTCAGCATGCTAGGCCCCCCAAGCCTCTGGTGGAGGTGCTCTGCCTAGGCCAACTAGACAGTGGACTTGAGCTCCGAGCTGTTGTGAAACTGCCAGGTATCTTGGTGAATGACTGAATCAGCTTCGGAGCCATTCACAAAGCAGCCCCTACTTTTTCAGTTTGTCTTTGAGAGGGAAGCCCAGAGCAGAAGCCGTCAGTACCAAGGACAGCCCCAGGACACCTATCTGCCCAGAGAGGGGTGTCAAACATTGGACTCTTCAGGCAGAACTGGGTCATCTGAGCACCTTTCCAGAGAACAATGAGGCGTATGCCCAGAACAAGCCTGACCGGTAGCTCTCCAGAAGGCAGGAGAGGTTCCTGAGCTCCTGAGCCCCAGCTATGGGGCCCCCATCCCGGTCCTGGCTCATGTCCCACCCTGGCTGTAAGATGGTCAGCTATCCAGGCTGACTCTGGGGAGGTGTCAGCATTGGCCTTACTTAAGGCAAATGTTGTTACCGGGGGCAACCTGAGCCTCCACATATGTTCTGGGCAATCTTAGCCTCCCAAGCTCCATCACTGTAGCAGCTCAATGCCTGGTGCTGTTCCTGTGGAAGCACAGCAAGGCCAGTTCTGCCCAGGCACTTCCCAGGGAATGCATCTGCTATGGAAGGTGCATAATCCATGGATGTGTCGTTACATCCTTCATGCCTGCTCTAGGACACTCTAAGTCAATGGGACCTGGAGACTTGAGGCAGACCTGGGGCACCATTAGCATGGCGATATCACTTTAAGATGTCCATTCAGTCAACACGTGTTGAGGAAATGTGCTAGGCACTGGAAGGGACCAAAAAGATGATTGTGGTTATCACATAAAAAGGATACTGGCTCTGGAGTCAGAGGAGCTGAGCTCAAATCCCACCTGTTACTACCAGAGTGACCTTGGGTGAGTTCCTTAATTCCCCCGGGGCCTCAGATGTCTCAGGTGTAAAAATGAGTCAGTTGGATTGGAGAGCCTCTGAAATCCCTTTCAGCCCTAGGATCTTATGTGTGACCTGGGTCAAGTAGCATCATCAACCTGAGTCTCAATTTCTTCTGTAAAATGCCATGGACTAGCTGGCCTTGGAAGTCCCTTCCAGATCTGTGGTCCTGTGTGTGACTGTGGGCAAGACGTTCTCCTCCCTAAGTCAGGTTATGAAGGACTTTGAACACCAAACAGAGGATTTTCTGTTTGATCTTGGAGATAATAGGGAGCCATTGCAGTTTATGGAATGGGGGCATGGGGGGAGCGGTTGATGCAGTCAGACCTATGCTTTAGGAAGATCACTTTTAGCAGCTGAGTGGAGAATAGACTGGAGTGAGGAGAGAACTGAGTCAGGGAGACCCACCAGAAGACCATTGCAAGAGGCCAGGCATGAGGTCATTAGGCTGGGACCAAGATGGTGGCAGTGTCAGGAGAGAAGAGGGCACCTTCGTGAGATGTTACCAAGGTAGGATTGCCAGGCCTTGGCAACAGATCAGCACCTTCCCTGCAACTGATAGTCTTAGGGACATGAAATGGGGGCAATGAAAAGTTTAATGACTTGCCCAGGGTAACACAGCCAATATGTGTCAGAGGCAGGGCTTGACCCCAGGGCTTCCTGACTCCAAAGCCAGCTCTCTATCCACCCCACACTGGCTTCTTATTCACCTATCCAATAGGAATAGGGGATAGAGATTGGCCTGTGATGTCACCAATATAGAAAACTCCCTAATAAGGAAACACCCTCTATCTACCAATGCAGGGCAACAAAGAGTTAGCAGGAGTACAGAGGGGTCAGGTGCCCAGGGTCACAGAGATAATACATGGCAGAGACACCATTTAGACCCAGGTCTTCCTTCCTCCCTCCCTCCCTTCCTTCCTTCCTTCCTTCCTTCCTTCCTTCCTCCCTCCCTGCCTTCCTTCCTCCCTTCGTGCCTTCCTTCCTTCCTTCCTTCCTCCCTCCCTGCCTTCCTTCCTTCCTTCCTTCCTCCCTCCCTGCCTTCCTTCCTTCCTTCCTCCCTCCCTGCCTTCCTTCCTTCCTTCCTTTCTCCCTCCCTTCCTTCCTTCCTTCCTTCCTTCCTTCCTTCCTTCCTTCCCTCTCTCCCTCCCTCCTTCCTCCTTCCTTCCTTTTTCCTCCTTTTCTTCCTCCCTCCCTCCCTCTTTCAATGTATACAAACATATATCAAGAGTGTGTTGGCAAATGTATAACAACCAACTTTCCAAGGAAAACAAATGTACCCTGGGCACACTTTGAAGTTGTAGATACCTTATTAACATTTTCTCCATTACTTTCTTAAGTCTAGTCGCTTGTGTTGATTTCCAAGGCATAAATGCTCACAGTGAAAATTTAACAATTGGCTCCCAACAAATTGGCTCCAGGACACCCTGTGAATAACACCCAGCACCTCCCAGGCATTATTTCATTTGATCCAAGAGACAACAAGGGACCCATGAATGTTTTAGAGCAGAGGGAAGGGACATGGTCAGACTTGGAGCTTAGGAAGATCACATGAGTGGAGACTCAATTGAAGAGGAGAGAGATTAGAGGCAGGGAGATCAGTTAGAAGGCTGTGCCAGTAGTCCAGGGGAGAGGTGCTGAATGTCTGAACTAGGATGGGGACAGTAGCAATGGAGGTAAGCCATACTGGGGTGATAAAAACAAACAGTACTTGGCCCCTGATTGGATTTAGGAGCTGAGGACATTGGAGAAGATTTGGAGCATGGGTGCCTGGGAGTGTGGAAAGTCCATCTGGCCTGTCCTAAGAAATATTCTGTGGAATGGGCTGATGCCAAAACAGACTAGCCCCATTGCCCCAAATAGACTTGGCCCAGTTGATGCCCACTACTCTCAACTTCATCCCATTGTCCAGAGTAACCTAACAGATGGGATGTCATCCTGAGCCAGGTAGGGAACTGGGGAGTGGATTAAGGAGAAGGCTGGGATTGGGACATAGAAGATCATTGATTCAAAGCTGGAAGACATCTCAGGGGGCATCTACTCCAACATCTTCATAACTGAAGCCTGGGGAAGTTAAGCAATTTGCCTAAAACCACACAATGGTAGATCAAAGATTCAAATCCAGGTCTTCAGACTCCAGACCCAGTGCTCCTTCCATACTCCATTGTGCCAGATGCCCATGTAGATGGAGATCACGGAAGCAAAGGATTTAATCAATTAAGCAACAAACATTTGTTAAATGTCTACTGTGTGCCAGGCACTGAGCTAGATGATGGGGATGCAAAGACACAAATAAAAGAGTCCCTACCTTCAAGGAGCTTATATTCTATTACTGGAAAAGGTCTTAGGAGAGAGATCATCTGGTTTAACTCTCTCATTTTAAAGAGGAGGAAACTGAGGTCCAGAGAAGGGAAGGGATTTGTTCAAGATCACATAGCTAGGAATCCTCAGAACCAGAATTTGAACTCAGTTCCCTCTGACTACAAAACCAGTGGTCTAGGAGAGGTGAAATGGGAACTCAGGGGAGAAATGCCTGCCAGAGATTTAGATTTGGGGAACTTTCTCACTGAACCCCCCCCATCCCTTCACTCTGGGGGATCAGTAAAGGGATGGAGGATTTCAGCCAACAGATGTGAACTTCTCAGACCAGATGTGTGAGGAATAGAAACAGCTGCAAGTGCTGGCCAAGGAGCCTGTTTTGTGCCCAGGAGAGGAAGTGGAGAGGCTTGGTGCCAGAACCATCCCAGAAGAGGGGTGGAGAGACAATCAAAATCCTAATCCTTCTGGATCTATTTGCTACATTTGACACAAATGACCATCCTCTCCTTATACACTCTTTCCTCTGGGTTTTCATGACACTGCTTTCTCCTAATTCACCTATCTTTCTGACCACTCCTTGTCAGTCTCTTTCACTGGCTTATCAGGCATATCTGCCTAATGGCACCTAACTGTGTCAGAACCCCAGGGTTCTGTCCTAGGCCTTTTTCTCTTTTCTCCCTATACTCTCTGGCTTAGTAACCTCATCAGCTTTCATGGATCTAACTCTCATCTCTATGGAGATGACTTTCAGATCCATATATCCAGCCCCATACATCTCTCCTGAGCTTCAGCTCCACATCACCAGTTGCCTATTAGACATTTCAAACTGGATGTCCTGGAGACATCTTAAACTATCTATGCCCATAACTGAACTTATTATCTTTCTCCCTAAACCCTCCCTTATTTCCAATTTCCCTCTTTCCATTGAAGATAGCGTTGTGCTTCCAGTCTCCAAGGTTTGTAACCTTAATATTATCCTGGCTTCCTCACTCTCCCTCACCCCAGGTATCCAATCATTGTCATCTCTCACATCTGCCCATTCCTCTGCACTCTTGAGGTTAGCTACAGTCCTAGTTGTGGCCCTCATCACCTCTTGCCTAGATCATTACAATGGCCTCCTAATTGATCTCCCCGACTCAAATCTCTCCGGACTTCAGATCGTCAATGAATCAACAAGCATATAAACATATTGGCTCCAACCTACCTTTCCAGCCTTGTTGGACAGTGCTTCCCCTCCTACACTCTGCAATCCATCCAAACTGACCTTCTGTCTTCCCCATACACCACACTCTATCTCCCATCTCCATGCTTTTGTACTGGCCATCCTCCATGCCTGAAATACACTCCCTTCTTGCCTTGTGTTTAACCACTTTGTACGTATTTGTATTTATTCATTTTATATTTATGTTGTGTATATTTATGTAGGTATTTGTCTCCTCCATTAGAATGTAAGCCCCTTGTGAGTAAGAATTCATTCTTTGTACTTGTATATCTAGGGCCTCACACAGTCCCTGGCACATAGTCGGTACTTAATGCATACTTGATTCCACTGGGGCTGGTGTTTATTTTCTTAATGTAGCACAAAAGAATCCCGTAAGTCTAAGGCTCTGCCAGCAGGGGGCATCCATTCATTCAGCACTGATTTCAGAATAAATCAAATGATAGTAAAATGTAGAGTTTCTCTACCTGTCCAGGCAGCCCATCCCACTCTTGGATGGTTCCAATTGGGAAGAAGTTTTTACTGACGCCAAGCCAAAATTTTCATTCATCTCTGCACCTTCTCCCCATTGTATTTGGTCCTGCCTTTCAAGGAGCAACATAGTATGAGAGAAAGCACTGCACTGGGCATCAGAGGGTTGCAGCTCAGCTCCAGGTGCTTCTGTTTGTGCTTCTGGTTCTTGCTGTATCTTCTTAGTAAATATCCTTTCATATTCGCAGTTATGATTGCTAACTGTATTTCCCTCCATCCTA
>NW_020944215.1:738689-751432 GCF_900497805.2 Vombatus ursinus | reverse complement strand
CTATTTATACTTCTCTCTCTCTCTCTCTCTCTCTCTCTCTCTCTCTCTCTCTCTCTCTCTCTCTCTCTTTAGTAATTTATGCTAATTGGTTGAAGGAAACTGGGAGGCTAATCACTGAAGGGAGATACTGACTGTAACTGGTGGTTGATAATAGGGACCCTCTCTGGGTCTCAGAACACACCAGAATAGAGGGTTGAATTGATAGCATTAGAGAAGAACTCTGCAACTCCTCAGGGGCACCCCTAGATCCCTAAGAAAGTTATGTAGTAGGGGCACAGTCAAGATGACAGAGTGAAATGAGCATTTCTGCTGAGCTCTCCCAACCCAACCTTCTAAACATCTTTTAATGAACATGTCAAACCAAATTTTGAATAGGATAGCCAAAAAAAAATCACAGTGAGACATTTTTTTCAGCGCAAGACAGCTTAGGAAGAAAAAAAGAGAAGTCTGTGGACACTGAGATAGGGGCTGGCAAGGAACACAGTGTGGCATAGTATAAGCAACATCAGCTGTGGGAGTTGGAGGCAGAAGCAGAGGCACCAGGAGTGCTCAGAGATGGTAATGGGACTAAATATTTAGAAAGAGATTATAGGGGATCCCTGTGCGAACACTGGATGCAGGACCAGGTGCCATTTGGCAGCTCTTTTGACCGTTGCCCAGTTCTGGGTCACAGTTCCAGAGCAGAGAGGAACACTTGTGGTCTATAATCTTGGGGGAGCAGAGACTCTACCTGGGTAAGGACTAGACCACAAATTCCCCACACTTGGGCTAGAGTACAGACCAGGAAGACAGTGACCAGAACTTTCCCTAGATCGCACCACCTTGAAATCACTGGAAACCTACAGGTCCCCAGATCTAGCTACAGAAGTTCAGCCTAGCCATCCTCCCAAGAAATGAGCAGAGCCCAACTTTAACATAAACCCCAAAGTTAAGAAATAGGCTGGGAAAATGAGAAAACAAACACACAGAAAAAAAAACTGACCATAAAAAAGTTTCTATGGTAGCAGGGAAGCTCAAGACACAAACTCAGAAGAAGACAATGACTTAAAAACATCTACAAGCAAAGCGTCAAAGAAAAAGGCAGGATTATAACCAAGAATAACTTACCCAGCCAAACTAAGTATAATCCTACAGGGGGTGGGGGGTGGGAATGGATATTTAATGAAATAGAGGACTTTCAAGCATTTTGATAAAAAGATCAGAACTGAATAGAAAATGTGGCATTCAAACTCAAGCCTGAAGAGAAGCACAAAAATGTAAACACAAATGAGAAATCATAAAGGACTTGATAAGGTTAAACCATTTAGATGCCTATATGGGAAGATGATACAAGTAATTCCTAAGAACTTTATTATTATTAGGACAGTTAAAAGGAGTCTATTTAGACAGAGGGACAGATGTGAGTCTATTATGTTGGGATGATATCAAAAAAAGAATGGAAGAGTGAGAAAGAAGTATGCACTTGGAGAAGGGGGAAGGGAGAAAAAGAATGTAGAAAATTATCTCACACAAAAGAGGCACAGAGGGAAGAGTTTTTACAACAGAGGGGAAATGGTAGGGGGAGGAGCAGGCAACACTTAAACCTTACTGTCATCTGAACTGATTCAAAGAGGGAAGAATATGTGTGTATGTGTGTATATATATACACAAATATACATATATACATACACACACACACACACACACACACACACACACACAGAGTTGGGTATAGAAATTCATCTTACCCAATAGGGAAGTAGGAGGAGAAGGAGCTAAGAGAGAGAAGGAGGGGTAGTAAGAGGGAGCGTAGCTCAAGGGAGGCAGTGATCAAAAGCTAAACAGATTTTTGAGAAGGGGGCAGGGAAAAAAGAGAAGGATAAATAGAAAAGAATAAGATCAAGGGAAATACATGGCAATCATAACTGTGAATATGAATGGGATGAACTCACCCATAAAATGGAAGCAGATAGCAGAATAGATTAGAAACCAGAGTCCAAGAATATGTTGTTTGCAAGAGACACCCTTGAAATAGAAAGACACACTTGGGGAAGGTGGTGGGGAGGAAGGGGGAGAAAAATTTTAAACTCAAAAGCATATGGAAGTGATTGTTGATAAATCAAAAGAAATTAATTTAAAAAAGAAATAGAAAGACACAGAGTGAAAATAAGGTACTGGAGTGGAATCTATCATGCTTCAACTGAAGCAAAAAAGGTAGGGGTAGCAATCACAATCTCAGATAAAACAAAAGCAAATGTAAACCCGATGAAAAGAGATAATCAGAGAAACTACATTTTGATAAAAGACAATAAAATAGACAATGAAGTAATATCAGTACTGAACATACATACACCAAATGGCATAGCATCCAAATTCTTGAAGGAAAAGTTAAATGGGTTACAGGAGGAAATAGATAGTAAAACTAGGGGGACCTCAATTTACTCTTCTCAGACCTAGATAAATCTAACCATAAAAGAAACAAGAAGGAAGTTAAGGAGATGAATAGAATTTTAGAAAAGTTATATCTGAAAGACTTCTAGGGAAAATTGAATGGGAATATAAAGGAATATACCTTTTTCTCAACTATGCATGGCACCTTTACAAAAATTGACCATGTATTAGGGCATAAAAATCTCACAAACGAATGCAGAGAAACAGAAATATTAAATGCACCCTTTTCAGACTACAATGAAATTTTTTAAATTACATTTAATAAAGGTCCTTTGAGGCATAGATTAAAAATTAATTGTAAGCTAAATAATCTAATCCTAAAGAATAAGTGGGTCAAGGAACAAATCATAGAAACAATCAATAATTCCATCAAAGATAATGGCAACAATAAAACAACATAACAAAATATGTGGGATGAAGCCACAGAAATACTTAGGAGAAATTTTATACCTCTAAATGCTTTCATCCATTAAAGAGAGAAAGAGCAAATCAATGAATTGGGCATGCAACTAAAAAACTAGAAAAAGAACAAATTAAAACTTCCCAATTAAACACCAAATTAGAAATCCTAAAAACAAAGGAAGAGATTAATAAAAAGAAAGTTTAAAAATTGAACTAATAAATAAAGCTAGAAGCTGGTTTTTATTGAAAAAAACAATAAAATAGATAAACCATTGGCTAACTTTATTTAAAAAAAGAAAGAAAACCAAATTACCAGTATCAAAAAAGAAAATGGTGAATGCACAACCAATGAAGATGAAATTAAAGTAAATATTAGGAGCTATTTTGTCCAACTACATGCCAATAAAACTGACAATCTAAACCAACTGGGTGAATATTTACAAAAATATATAAACTTTCCAGATTAACAGGAGAAGAAATTATTTAAATAACTTTATCTTAGAAAAATAAATTGAACAAGTCATAAATGAGTTCTCTAATGAAAAAAAATCCTAGGACCAAACTGATTTGCAAGCAGATCCTACCAAAACTTTAAAGAACAATTGATTCCAAAATCATATAAACTGTTTAAAAATAGATAAAGGAATCCTTTTATGACACAAATATGGTTTTGATACTTAAACCAGGGAGAACAAAAACAGAGAAAGAAAACTATAGACCAATTTCCCTAATGAACATAGATCTAAAATTTTTAAGTAAAATACTAGCCAGGAAATTACAGCAACATATCACAACCCATATGACCAGGTTGGATTTATATCAGGAATGCGAGGCCAGTTCAATATTAGGAAAACTATAAGTATAATTGATGAAATCAACAGCAAAAACAACAAAAATAATGATAATATCAATAGATGCAGGAAAAACTTTTGAGAAAATACAATACCTGCTCCTAGTAAAACCACTAGAAAGCATAGGAATAAATGGAGCTTTTCTTTAAATGATAAATAATATCTCTCTAAAATCAAGAGTAAGCATTATCTGTAACGAGGATAAACTAGAAGCCTTCCCAGTAAGATCAAGGGTGAATCAAGCATGACCATTATCACCATTATTCAATGCTATACTAGAAATGCTAGCTATAGCAATAAGACAAGAAAAAGAAATTAAAGGAATAAGTATTGGCAATGACGAAACAAAATTATCACTCTTTGCCGACGATATGATGGTATACTTAGAGAACTCTAGAGAGTCAACTAAAAAACTAGTCATTATATAAATGAACATCTTTAGCAAAGTTGCAGGATATAAAATAAACCCACACAAATCAGCAGCATTTCTATATATTACCAACAAAACCCAGCAGGAAGAGATAAAAAGAGAAATTCCATTGAAAATAACTGCAGACAGTCTAAAATATTTGGGAGTCTACTTGCCAAAACACGCACAGGAACTATATGAACACAGTTACGAAAGACTCTTCACACAAAGACAGACCTAAATAATTGGAGAAATATTAATTGCTCATGGGTAAACTGAGCTAGTATAAATTAAAAATGATAATACTCCCTCAATCAATTTATTTTTTCAGTGTCATACCAACCAATCTACCAAAGAATTACTTTATAGAGCAAAAAAAAAAAATAACAAAATTCATCTGAAGGAACAAAAGGTCAAGAATATCAAGGGAATCAAAGAAAAAAAATGAAGAAAGCAGAGTACCAGATCTCAAACTATATTACAAAGTGATAATCATCAATACAATTTGGTTCTAGATAAGAAATAGATTAGGAATAGATTAGATACACATAGGAATAGATTAGGTACACAATACACAGAAGCAAATGAGCACAGTAACCTAGTGTTTGATAAACTCAAAGATCTCAACTATTGGGGCAAGAGCTCACTTTATGACAAAAACTGCTGGGAAACTGGAAAGTAATCTGGCAGAAACTAGTTATAGACTAACATCTCATACCGCATACTAAGATAAACTCAAAATTGGTACACGATTTAAACATCAAAGGTGATAAACAAATTAGGGGACTATGGAAGAAATTACCTGTCAGATCTATGCATTAGGAAACATAACCAAAGAAGAAATAGAAAAATTCACAGGAGGTAAAATGGATAATTTTGATTACCTAAAATTTAAAACCAACAAACAAAATCAATGCAACCCCAATTAAAGGGCATCCCCTCAGTTTCCAACTCTTTGCTACCACAAAAAGAGCTACTTTAAATATTTTTGTTCATATGAGTCTTTTTCCTTTTTTTTTTTAATCTCCTTAGGTTTAGACCTAGTTGTAGTATTGTAGCTAGGTGGTGCAGTGGATAGAGCACTGGGCTTGGAATCAGGAAGACTCATCTTCCTGAGTTCAAATCTGGCCTCAGACACTCAGACACTGGGTGACCCTGGGCAAGTCACTTTACCTTGTTAGCCCCAGTTTCTCATCTGTGAAATGAGCTGGAGAAGTGGCAAACCATTCCAGTATGCTTGCCAAGAGAACCTCAAAATGGGGTCATGAAGACTGCAACAGCACTGAACAACAACAACAACAAAGTGGTATTACTGGGTCAAAGGGTATGCATAGTTTTATAGCCCTCTGGGCATAGTTCTAAATTGTTCTCCAGAATGGTTGAGCTAGTTCACAGCTTCACCAATAATGTACCTGCGTACCTATTTTCCCACATCCCCTCCAGCATTTGTTGTTTCAATTTTTTGTTAACTTAGTCAATTTGATGCATGCAAGTTGATACCTCAGAAATTTTTTTTAAAGTTGTATCTCTGTAATTATTAGTGATAGATAGTGATAGATTAGTGATAGAGCTATAAGAAATGATAAAAAGGATGGTTTCAGAAAATCCTGGGAAGTCCTATATGAACTGATACAAAGTGAAGTGAGCTGAACATTGTACACGATAACAGCAATATTGTAAAGAGAATCAACTGTGAAAGACTTGGTAAGTTTGATCAACACGATGACCCACCATAACCCCAAAGGACTCATGATGTAAAACTCTAACCACCTTCAGATATAGAATTGATAATGTCAGAGTACGGATTGAAGCATATTTTTATTGCCTTTCTTTATTTTCCTTGCTTTTTTTGGTAACATAGCTAATGTAGAAATATGTTTTGCATGACTTCATATGTATGAAGGATATCCTATTTCTTGCCTTGTCAATTGTTGGGGGAGAGAGTGGAGGGAGAGAGAGCGAACTTAGAACTGAAAATGAAAAAAATTAAAAAGAAAAAAAGAAAGAGATGTGGTCAGCCTTACTCTTTTGGACCCTATTTATCAGTGCAAGTGGGAGTTGGAATAAGGATCCCTAGAAATTATGTGAGCTACAGCAGGATCCTAGATCTAGATGGGGTCTCAGAGACCTACACATTTTACAGATGAAGAAATTGAGGCTCAGGGAGGGCAAGTGACTTGCCCAAGGCCGTAAGTGTTTCCAAGCCAGTTCCTCTGACTATAGAACCAGAACTCTTTCCACTATACTAAAGGGGTTGGGATACTAGCCCTTTATTTGTTTATTACTGTCCTGAATAAATATTTTCTGTTTAAATGCTAGTGGAAAGCCTCTGGCTCTTTGCATAAGTCCTGTCCAATGTTCCATGCTCGTTCTCTTCCCCTCCCCTTCTCTCCTGGAGAGCAAAAATGAGGTGGATGCTGAGGTTCCCAGAGGATGACTCTGGGTGAGGATACAAACTATATAGCGTATATCTAGGGAGAAGCCTCCAAGATCTGAACTCCTGTCCATAAGAGGCCCCATCACAAGCTAGTACTCTTCTTCATTGGGCTCACCCGACTTCTTGAGTTCCCAGAGGACGAGGGCCACAGCTTCTTTCTTTGGAATCCCCCTAAAGTGCCCAGTGTAGTGCTCTACACTGCACAGTGTAGGGGCCACAGTTGATGAACTAGAAGCTTGCTCATTTTAATTATTCCTGGACAAAAGAAAGGGGACAGTTTCTCATGATGGTGCTCTCTAAATTGAGGCATGGATCATGCATGCAAGGGGAATGGGCTTAATAGATGAGGCTCTTAGAATTAAACCAGGGAACCTGGAAGAGAGAATACTATGGGGCCTAAAACATGGAACTTGGAACTACACAGAGCATGGAATTTGGAAGTTGGAACCTCGAACATAGGATATAACACTTGGACCCTGGAATGAGGACAAAAAACCTGTAACTTGGAACCTGACAACACACAGGGCATAGAACCTACAACTTGGGACCTAGATATACACAGAATGGGACTTGGAACCTGGAACCTGGAACTGCACAGGGCACAGAACGTGGAAACTAGAGCTTGGAACCATATAGGGCATGAAGCTTCGGATGCACAACTTGGAACCTGGGATTTTATTGGACAGAGGGCTTAGAACTTTGCGGGCTATGGAAATTCCCGATTATTCTCTGCTCACAGGAGACACCTCGAGTTGTTTGCTTTTAAAGAATCAGTAATGATTGCAATTCAGGCCGGTGTGTGAGAAGAATTCTTTCCAGTTCTGGGAAGAGGGAAAGGATGGCTTGACAGGGCTAGAGTGCGGAGCCCCTTCTCTGTGCTATTGTTAGAATAAGCTGAGTGAGTGTAACATGGATATAATATCCCTCCTGGCCCATCTTCCTGGCCCCAGGGGGTGGGGAAGGAGGGGCCCAAGCACATAACATTAAGGAATCCCAAGGTGGGCAAGTACACTCAGGAGATATCTCCTTGTCACCCTTTTCAGCTCCCACTCCTGTCTGGGTGGTCTTTAGTTTATTCTACCCTTATCTTCCCGTGCCCCTGGTGCCGGCTGAATTCATGGATAATAGAAGGGGTGGGGGAAAGCATTCTTGTTCATGAAGTCAGGGGCCCACAGACAGCAGGGGCAATAATCAGCTAATCCAGTCCTTGTCACCTAGACCCCTGTCAAAGTACCCAAAGAGGAGGGGCTCAGACCAGCCCCCATTGGAACCTTTGAAAGCAGGCCCCCAACTCCCCCTCCTAGCTATAGCAGAGACACCCCTAAACACACCAGCCCTACTGCTTGTGTCCTGTTTCTAACTAGGCAGGGGAGAGGCACAATTGTTCACACTCCCAGCGTGTTCTAAGGTTTACAGATGAGAACTCAAGATACCAAGAGGTGAGATGACTAGGCCAAGGGCACACAGTCATGAGGCAGCAGAGCAAGGCCTTGAATGTCCCACACTCAGGCTCTTTCCCTCTCTGGGCCCCCCAGTTCTTCCTTTAGAAGGTCAAGGGGTTTAACTAGATGATCTCACAAAACCTTTCTCATACTTACAGTGACCTATAGCATAGGTCAGGGTAAGGCCCAAACTTGTGATGTCATTGGGAAATAAGGGAAGAAGCATTTATTAAGCACACACTATGTGCTAGGCACTGTGGCTAATCATTTTACAAAGATTGTCTCCTTTGATCCTCAAAACAACCCTTTGAGGTGGGTGTTATTAATCCCCATTTTGTGGTTGAGGAAACTGAGGCAGGCAGAGGTAAGTGACTTACCCAAGGTCATTCAGCTAGTAAATGTCTAAGGCCAGCTTTGAACTGGGGTCTTCCTGACTCCAGGCCCAGCGATCTATCCACTGCAAGTGGTTTCTGGGTCTCCTTGGAGGAACAATTTCCCTCTCCCAACAAAGGTTGGCACCTTCTCTAGAACTTAGGGAGTTATTTGTCCTTATGTTTCTGTTTGTATTTTTACCCCATATTGTTATTTCTAGTGCTGAGGTTGTTTTCTTCTGGAGGGAAAAGGGAAGGGAAGATGTATTTAAGCACCTACTATGTGCCAGGCACTGTGCTAAGTGCTTTACGAATATTATTTCATTTGATCCTCACAACAACTCTGGGAGGTAGGTGCTATTATTATCCCCATCTTACAGTTGAGGAAACTGAGGCAGACAGATTAAGTGACTTGCCCAGGGTTACAGAGCTAGTAAGTGTCTATATTTGAGCTCAGGTCTTCCTGACCCCAGGCCTAGTGCTCTCTTCACTGTGCTACCTAGCTGCCTCTGGTACCCAGCATCCAATTAGGCCAGTGTTCCCAGAGGGAAATAGATTTTGTTTTATGAAGATATTAGGAGTCAAGGAGCTGGGTTCAAATCCAGCCCCAACGACTTTCCTAGCTAGATGACCTTGGGTAAGTTCTCCTTCCTTCTCTCATACTGAGATTTATCAGACCATAAGCCAAGCGCCAAAGACCATTGGTATGAGCCTCTCTCTTAATTGGTGGAGATCAGTGTCCTACACCTGCAGGAGGGGAGGGAGAGAAGAGAGGGTCAGTCTCTGCAGATACTTATGGCTTCCAGCTTCAAGAGAGAATGTGGACAATGGCAACTCTCCTTCAGGTTGTCGAAGCGAGAATGAGACTCTGGGAAGAAGCCGATGTGAGAAGAGCTGGTGGTTTCTGTTACATCCCGGGCATAATTCTAGCCCTGAGGAGATAAGGCTGGCCAAGCATCTGGCCGCAAACTCTTGCCTCTCCTGCTGGCAGGAGTTAAAGGAAGAGGAGAGACAAGAGATATCCATTGTTTCCCTTCAAGCCACACAAGAGGCTCTCCCGTGCTACAGGCCTCACTACATGTAAAGCAGGGAATCTGGATTTGATGCTGTCCAAGTCGGAATCCTGCAAGCCGGTCAGAAGCCATCTGATCCTCCTACTCCATTTTTCAGAAGAGGAAACTGAGGCCCAAAGAGAGAAAGTGACTTGCTCACAGTGGCACAGCTAGTACCAAATGTTTTTCTTTTCTTTTTGAGATGGAGTTTTCCTATGTGGCCCAGTGGCCCCTCACAGGCCAATCCCAGTGCCAATTTGCATAGGAGTTTTGACCTGCTCCATCTTTCTGACCTGGACCAGTCTGGCCCCTCATTACGCAGCCTGCTGGTCCCTTGCTCCCAGCGGCTAGACATACGAATGGGGATGCCCAACGGGCGCTCAGAAATTGGAACTCCGCCAGCCTCAGCCTCCCCCTCCTCCTCCCCCTCCCCCTCCCCCTCCAGGTTTATAGGTGGGGCCATCACACCTGATTCCAATTTTTTTTAAAATGTGTTTTATTGATTTCTTTTTCTACATTACTGCCACAGGCCATGCCCAACCCCCCCCCCAACCTTAAAATGAGATCTAGCTAAGCAGAACAAGCAAGTACTTTGGCCTGTCTGAGGGGGTATGCCTCATTCTGCGCCATACACAATCTGATTCAAAACCTATGGGAGAAGACCGGGGGAGGGCTTGGGGTATCTGCTTTACATCCCCAACAGAGAAGGGAACACACCATCACACAAACTCCAAAAATAAGGGTTTACTGCCCTTTTAAAACTCTTTATTATAAAGATATATTTACACAGGACAATATTACAAACACAGGAATTGGCATGACCATTGCCAGGAGGGGATGGCACCTCAGGGAAGAAGGGTTTCAGTTGGTGGTTCTAATTTCTGTGAAATGGGATTAGCGAGGACCCAGCTGTTCCCCTTCTTCTCCCCTTCCTCTTCCTGTTCCTCCTCCTGTTCCTCCTCAGGCTGTTTCTGGCCCTTCTACCTTCCCAGCCAGGGATTTGTGCCTGGACCACCAGCCCTGGGAGTGTGGGCAATCCTGGTTTGACCTCAGGTGAACACAGGGCCTCAGCTACTAAGGCAGGAGATTGGAGGTGGGTGGGGTGGCAAGGCCCAGCCAAATGGGAGAAAGGGAGGGCCCGAGTCAAGTTCTCAGGCCTGGGCCTGGACCACAAAAGTACATTGTGGAAAGGGCTGTAGTACAGTGGGAAAAGCACTGAATTGGGAGTCAGGAGGCCTGGGGTCAAACCCCGGCTCTTCCACTGCTACTCATATGACCTTGGGTGAGTCATTACATCTCCACAGACCTTGCCCCCCCCATAAGATAAGGGATCGGATTAGATGAGCTCTCCAGGTGCATCCAAGATCTCTATCTTATGATGGGCCCTGGGCCACTGCTTCAGCTGCTGCAGGGGAGGGAAACTAGCTCAGATGAATCTGTCATCCACAGCAAAGGGACATTTGGGGAGGAACCATGGTGCATCACTGAGGGTGCGAGGGGAGTGGTACAGCTCCCTTCCAGAAAGTGGGCAGTTCATAGCTAGTTCTCCCTCCCTCCACCCCAGATCTAGCTCCCCCACCCCTTTCTTGGCCTCAGGAGGAAAATGGGAGGTAGACTAGAGATCTCTAAGCAACTTTCTAACTCTGGTAGTCTAGGATTCTTGGCACCACGGTGGGGGAAAGGAAACTATCTCCCCAGTGGACCCCCCATTTTATGGGCTACCACAGCCTAAGGCTGGGAGTGGGGGTGGGAGTCAGCAGCCAGAATTTCCTTTGAGAATGGAGGGTTGAATGAACAGGAATGGAGGATTGGAGTGAGGAGCATTACACCCTACCTCTGAGTCCCAACCCCCTTTGCGTAACAGGAAGGATGCAAAAAGCATCCTGGGAGAAGCAGAGACAGGACCTCTGAACAAGGGCAATGCACCCCCATTCCCCGGAAAGGCTGAGGAACTCTAACTCTGTTATATTCACAGAAGCTTGGAGCCAGAAGGGACTTTGGGGGCCACCCAGTCTAACCCAACAGGAATTACCTCTACAACACACCCAGCAAGCAATTGGTCAATCTCTACTGGAATACTCACAGTGACAGGGAACTCACTACCTCCCCAGGCAGGCCATTCCACTTCAGGCCAGCGCCAATGAGTAGGTAGTTTTTTCCTTGCATGGAACCCAAATCTGCCTCCATGCAATCTTCACCTATTGTTTTATTTTGACCCTTCTGGGGCCAAGTAGAACAAGCCAGATCCTTCTCCCTTTACTTTTGGAAGTTTAATTAAGAATAAATAGAATCCTCCCCTCCACATAAGCCATTGTTTCACAAAAATAGCTCTCTTCTTGACTGCATATGTGTGTGTACGTGTGGACTTTTTTATATATATATTTTATATATCTTCTTAAATCTCTAGAAGGTAGAAGGAAGAAACACTCACCATAGAGACAGGGAAATGGGAACATCTTAAGACTTCAGAGGGGACTCCCCTCCCCCCACATCTAAGAAAGTGCTTCAAAGGACCCCTTCTCTCTTGGGGGGGGGTGACAAAAATTTAAATTGTCCCCAGCACTGGAAGGTGGGAAAGACATACCAACTGTCTTCCCCCTCCCCAACAAAGGATCCCAGTTGGCTTCACCAGAAACCAGCCCCCCAAATTCTAAGGCACAATATCAAAATGACCCCCCTTCCACCAGCCCCTCCCCAGGGTCCCCCAGTTTCTCTTAGCCATCTTGATCTCTATCCCCCCAAATGCCCCACTCAGAAGGTTCTGCTGGCTCCTCTCTCTCCTTACATCTCCCCATTTAGACACCCTTGAGGGCAGGACTCATTGAAGAGAAAGCAACTGCATCCTGATATGGTACCCTAAGGGAAGGGGGGAAGCCCTAGCTTGGACACCCCAATTCCCATGGATCACTGGGTGAAGAGGGGCCACAGTGACATTTGGAAGGTGGACTAAGAGAGAGGCAGAGAAGGGAACAAAAGCTTTCCCCCATTCCTCTCAGTGTCGGGGCCCCAGATGTAATAAGGGGTAGGGGCAGGAAGGAAGGAGGGAAGTGGATTAAGTGAGTCCAGGAGAAAGAACAGGGTCCAGCAAAACTCCATCCAGGCAGCGGTACGGGGAAGCTGTTGTGTGGGAGGGGCCTGGCCCATCTGCAGGTAGGAAAAGCTGTCCATCTGCTGGGAGCAGAACAGGGAGTGACGACATGGACCCTTGGAGGCCTTAACAGCCCTGGGGACAAACACAAGAGAGAAAAAAATCACAAGGATGTGACCCTGTTCAAGGTCCTCTAGGGCTGGGGACACACACACACACACACACACACACACACACACACACACACACACACACACACAC
>NW_020944215.1:629188-738679 GCF_900497805.2 Vombatus ursinus | reverse complement strand
CACACACACACACACACACACACACACACACACACACACACACACACCCCTCTCTTGAATACACCCTGAACTCCAAACGAAGCCTAAAGCATCATGGGAAAAGGGAACAAATCCTAAACAAAGCCACATCCCAAGTACCTTGGGGAGAAGCAAGAAGGAATACAGATCCCTGCCCTCAGGAAGTTGACATCTTGGATTTCCTATGTTGTTTTCTTCTCCTTTATTCCCTTTACTGTTCCTCTTTGTATCTGCCCTATTCCCTCCTGTCCTCACTGACCCTGGCTGAGAACCTTCTCACCCCTCCCAGTGATGCCTGGGCTGAAAGCCCATCTATACCCCCTCTCCAGGGCTGAGGAAAACCCTCAGCCTCCAAAGTCAGGCTGGGTCTCTGTCTGTCTGGACCAACCCCTCCAAGCTACAGGAGACACAGTAGAGAAAACCATAGGCCAGAGATAAGAGACCTGAGTTACATCCCTAATTAGGGGGCAAGTCCCTTTCCCTTTGATTCTTTATCCCCTCATCTAGAACAGGAAGGGGTCAGACCAGATAGGCCCTTTTTGCCTTTGACAGTCTATGACTTATGACTCAATGACTATCTGGGTGGCTCTGGGAAAATGACTGCCCTTCTCCAGGCTCCAGGTTCCTCTATACTGGAGTACGGAGAGATCACTTTTGGAATAAATGTTTTCTGGGGGAACCTAGTGGCTGGAAATGTAACTGAGTATATGTGTGAGTTCTCTTCATTCCCTCCAAACTCTTCCCAGAAGGCGTAGTTCTTGAATCTCGGCTCTCCGACTGCCTAGCTGTGTGACCACAGATGAGTCACTTTTCTTTCTGAGTATTGGTTTTTTCATCTGTAAAATGGAGTAATAAGAGTTGGGCTGCCTTCCTCTCATGACTGTTGTGAGGAAAGCCCCTGGTCACCTTAAAAGTCTTAAAAGAGACATGGAGAATGTTGTATATTATTGCACTGGGCTCTTTTCTACTGGCCTCATTGACTTGTACCATGGTCAGAGCTGGGAGGGGTCTTGGAACAGAGAAGAGCATGGTTGGGAGGGACCTTAGAATAGAGGATGTTGGGGAAGGAGTCCATTCTTTTCATTTTATAGAAAATCGGGCTCCTGCCAGGTGGAGAGCCTCCTCTCAGGTCACAGTGCCTATATCTGTATCCATCTCATTTAGCTCGATTCCCTAACAGGGAATGGAGACTCCCCATGGGAAGGGATTACCACTTTGGCCTTCCCATGGCCCAGAGCAGGTGTGTGTAAAGGGATGACTGCCTGATATGTCCTGGAGGCAATGGGAGGCCCCATTCTCTCTCCGCCTAACCCCAACCCTCACCCCAGCCCCAGTTTGGCCCAGTTAGCTACCTGCTTCAGAAAGGCATGGGGCCTTTGTGGGAAAGGCGGGGCCGCTGCCTTCGGAGCTTCCTCCTCCCGCCCTGCCAGGGTCCCCCGGTTCTTGCCACTTTGGGCTGCACCAGGGTACGAATGTTCCCTTCCTCCAGCTCCTTCCTGTCCGACGCCTCCACCAGGGGCCCTGAGAGGAGGAAAAACAGGGTTAGTGGATTGCAGACCCCTGAGCTGGGAAGGCTTTTAGAGATCATCCTGTCAAACTCACTCATTTTCCAGATGAGGCAACTGAGGCCCAGAAAGGCGACATGATTTCCCCAAGGTTACCCACAGGATCTGGAGCTGGCAGGGACTGTTTAGTCCAGTCCCTTTATTTTACAGAGGAAGAAACTGAGGCCCAGGGAGGAGAAGGGACTTGTCCAAGCTCACACAAGTTGTAAGCACCGGAGGCAGGATGTGGACCTAGGTCCAGGGCCAGTACTCTTTCCACTGTACCACACTGCCTCCCACAGGACGTGTGCCTGGGAGGTAGTAGGGACGTGTCACTCCCCCTGTTCAGAATGCTGTTCCCTATTGCCTTTGGGATAAAATCCCAATTTCTCTGTCCTTCCCAATCTGGCCCCAGGCTGATCTCCCCTCATTCCCCCTCCTCACCTAGACCTCTCGGTGCCCCTAGCTCCCACCAAGGCTCATTTCAAGGGCCCTCTCCTGCCAAGAGGCCTTCTCTGATTCACTCGCCCTCCCCTCCCCACCATTACTGCTCTCCCTTCCCAGAATTCCTTTGTATTTACTTTGAACATAGTTCTCATCCCCTTAGCTGTGTCCATTTTCCCCTGACCCCAAGTAGAATGTAAGCTCTCTGAGGATAGGAACAATTTTCAGTTTTGTTTTTATATCCCCCTCCCCCAAATCTCGCACAGTGCCAGGTATGTAGTAGGAGCTTAATAAATGCTTCTTGCTATTGACACTATGAGTGAGGCTCGGGCTAAGTCCGGAGCCAAGTGTGAGGTCAAAGCTCCAGCAGCGCTGACCTTCAAAAAATTGGCCCCGCCATCTGGGCCCACCTGGGACTGGAATCCCTTCCCCTGCTCTCCTACCTGAAGCCCCTCCAGCTGCTCCCCTGCCCAGGCAGCTACAGGATCACTGCCCATCTAGGCCTAAAAGCCGGGGGCATCATCTTTCTTCCTTAAGCATGACAAAGGAGCCTCAACCAGTTCTGGCTGCTTGGTTTCCTCCCAGCATCCCTCCTCCCCCTGTCAGCCTCTCTGCCTCCCTCCTTCCCGCCTGACCCCCATTGCTCCCAGTCAACCATCAGAAGCACAGTTTCCTCTCGAGGGAGGAAGGGTTGTGCCTCTTATTACATCCCATTGACGGGCTGGGGGCTGCCCCTCACCCCCGGACTTACCTCACTCCTCTTCCTTCCTTCTGAGGTCAACCCTCATGGGGAAGGAGCAGGAAAGGAAATGCCAGAGGGACCCCCAACCTCCTTCGGTCCCCTCTGATCCTCACAATTCAATGCCACTTCCTCCTGAGACTGCCCTACCCTGCTCCCGGCCTGGGACCCCCACTCATTCCTCCCTCCCTCTCAGGCTCCGAGCAGAAAGAGCTCTGAAGATGAAGTCAAAGGGCCTGGGTGCAAATCCCGGTACTTCTCTTTACTTTGTGACCTTGGGCAAGTCATCAACAAAATAAAGGGGTTAGATGAGACCACTCCAAGGTCCCTTCCAGCTCAAAATCAATGATTCTAAAATCCATATCCTGAGAGTAAGAGGGGCTGTGACTCCAGTCTCCTCTCTTCCCTCTTGACCCCCAAGCAGGTCCCAGGAGAACTTCCTTCCCTCCCTCTCTCTCTCTCCCTCCTCCCCATCCTCTGCCCTATTTAAACAGCAGCCAAAAGGAGATGAGGTCACTCCAGCTGAATCCAAAGAGAGGCCTCTGTGCTAGGGGCTAGGGGCTGGGGGCTGGGGCCAGGGGCCATTATCTCCACCCCCCAGACTTGGCTTGATTCACAAGATTATCGATTAAGGGAACCTGGGAGTGCAAGGCGGCTCGTCACAAAACCTCACTTTACAAGATGAGGAAACCAAGGCCCCAAAAGGCTAAGAGATTTGCCCAATGGCAAATCTGGAACCCAGAATCTCTAACTGCAAATCCAACTCTTTTCCCTGCTAAGGTGATGTCTTTTGGTGCCTCAGTTTCCCCACCCATAGTAGTGGTCCTAGTTGGGAAACTGAGGCACCAAATGACACCACCTGAAGAGTTATAATAAAGACCTTAGAAAATACAGAAAGTATTATGTTACTGGGCAAGGAGAGTATACTAGAAGGAGCCCTGGGATTGGAATCAAGCTGGCTTTGAGCCTCAGCTCTGGTGCTTGCTAGCAGTGTAACCATGGACAAGTCACTCAACTTCTCTGGCCTCAGTTGCCTCCTCCACAAAATGGTCTGTCATAAGGAACGTACTTTATAAATTCTGGGGAAATTCAAGTTGATGTTAATATCACTAAGTACATGGTAAGATTAGAAACAAAAACTGGTATACAAGGGCTGGACAGGACCTTAGAGTGAGTCTCGCTTTCTCGTTTTAGGAAGTAAAAGGCAGAGCTGGGATTTGAATTCAGGTCTTTAACTCCTAGTCCAGTGTCTTCCATTAGGCCACACTGTATCAGTTTTTTTTTTTCCCCAGAAAAGTGCCCTCCTCTCTGTGACCCTCACCCTTTACTTTCCTGTTTCTGAACAAAACAGAGAAATCCCTCTCCCCTCTCTGAACCTCAGTTTTCTCTTTCATGGGGGGCTGAGTGGGGAGGGTATTGTACTAATGATCTCATAGACATGATTCCTTCTAACTCTAGCAGTTTATGATCCTAAGCCACTGTCCCTTCCCTATCTACCCCCACCCCACCCCACCCCATAGCACTCAAGGGCCAGCCCAGGCAGAAGTACCATTGAATGGTGATAGGGACTTGAAAGGTCTCTAGTCTGTTATTGCTACCCTCCAGTCTAGAACCATACCCATGAGTCCACTTCCTGACGTCAGCCCTGCCCCATCCCAGTTACTATAGCCCCTCTTCTATTGACCATGGCTCATAGGGTCCTAGCTCTGAAGCTGGAAGGGAACTCTGAGGCCATCTTGTCCAACCTCTTCGTTTTACAGAGAAGGAAACTGAGGCCCAGGGAGGGGAAGTGCTTTGCCCAAGGTAACACAAGTAAGAGGAAGGATTTGAACCCAGGCCCTCTGACTTCAGAGCCACCATTCTTTCCATACTGCCTTGTGTCTGTCCATTTCTGTTTTCCAGAGGAAGCTTCTAATTAGCCCACCACTAAATATTTGTTGAGGGCATCCTGTGCCACAGGCAGGTCAATGGCCATCAGTGCCCGGTCCCTGCCATCCAGGTTTACATAGAGGAATGAGTCCACATAGAATCAGGTGTAGGTCAAACTCTTTGTGCCTCAGTGGGTGAGGAGACTGAACAAGGTGGGAAAATGCATGGAAACCGTGTGTAAGCAGAGGGTGAATAGGCAAGGGGAGAGGACGATTGGGGAAGGATCAGCTCAGGCTGGGTCTCAATCATCACAGATGATCTCAGAGGCTAGCTAGTACAAATCTCTTCATTTCTGACAAATGAGGAAACTGAGACCCAGGGATGGGTAAACGACAACACTACATGGGCAGACTCTGGACTCAATCCAGCAGTTTGGAGTGGAAAGAATATTAGAGTCAAGAGGTTCAGACTCAAGTTCTAGCACGAAGCTTCCTAGACGTATGACCTTAGCCAAGTCACCTTATAGGGTTGCTGTGAGGATCAAATGAATTAATGTTAGAGAAGCTCCAGAGAAATCATTTTATTATTATATAGGGCCATGGGTCCTCTTTCCCCCACAGCTACCATCCTCTCCCTGGTGCTCCATTTCCCCATCCTTCCCAGAATCCTCTACAATTAGCTCACTATTTCCAAACAGCCTCCCACCACTGCCCCTCCCCAGCTTTCTAATCATATCTCCTCCCCTTCCAAGGCTTGCCTCTCCCCTCCTGCCCCCCGACAAACACATCCCTTCTTTGGCTCCATCCTGATCATGCCTCACCCTCTCCTTACACACAGTTTCCATGCGTTTACCGGCATCAGTCAGAGCTGGCCACGACCCAGGGGAAGATAGGCCCTTCTACCTCCTCTCCCCTAACTAAGTCCCCAAGGCTTTCTTGCTGAACCCCAGCTCTGTGCTGGCTGACATTTTTTATCAATGACATGGATGAAGGCAGAGATGGCAGGCCTATCAAATCTGCAGATCCGCAGATGGGAGGGAGGAGTAATGCACATAGTGGCGACAGGGGTGCACAATGCAAAAACCCAACAGCCTAGAACAGTGGGTCAAATCTGATAAGGAAAAAATGAAGTGGGGATGAATGTAAAGTCCTGCACTTAGGTTCAAAAAATCAACTTCCCAACTATAGGATAATGACTAGGCCATATTTCTCATGACAACGATCTAGGGAGTTTGGTAGATTGCAAGGTATATCTGAGTCAAGATGATGACATGGTGGTCCAACAAAGTAATGCCATTTAGGCAGCATTAAAAAAGGCATGGCATCGAGGCGTAGAAAGATGGCAGTCCTACTATTCTCTTCAGATGGTCAGACTCCATCTGGCGCATTGTGCTCAGTTCTAGGCGCTAAATTTCAGAAATACACTAGTTTGGTTTGCCATTTCCCCTCTCCAGATCATTTCAGAGATGAGGAAACTGAGGCAAACAGGGTCAAGTAACTTGCCCAGGGTCACACAGCTAGTAAGAGTCTGAGGCTAGATTTGAACTCAGGTCCTTCTGACTCCAGGGCTGGTGCTCTATCCACTCTGCCACCTCACTGCCCCGGAAAAATTTGTTAAGAACCAGAAATGTCTCACAATGGGAGAGGCTGCCTGAGGAGGAAGAGGAAGGAGAAGGAGTGGGTGAATACCTGGCAAGGCTAATGCTGGAGGTGCAGGAGATTCCTGTCCAGGTATGAGTTGGTCTAGATGGCCTCTATGGTCCCTATCCAAGGGCATCTCCTTTGTTATAATAAGTCAGTTTTTTGGTTGTTGTTTTTTTTTTTTGGTTTGTTTTTGGGGTTTTGGGGTTTTGGGGTTTTTTTTTTTTTGGTGGAAAAGGGATGAGGAAGTCAGTTCTGCTTTGGATTACCAGGACGGGGAAAGTAAGTGAGCCCTTAAGGTCCCTTTCGACTCTTAGATGCTGCAATTCTTTTTTTTTTTTTAAAGTAAGGCAATTGGGGACTTGTCCAAGGTCACACAGCTAGTAAGTGTCAAGTGTTTGGTCTGAGGCCGGATTTGAACTCGGGTCCTCCTGACTTCAGGGCCGGTGCTCTATCCACTGCGCCACCTAGCTGCCCCAGATGCTGCAATTCTTAAGTCACTCTCCCCTCTACCCTGCCCCAGGAGCCACAGTTTCTTCATCTGTTAAATGGGGCTGATAGCCCCTAGCTTGCCTACTTCACAGGGTTGGACTATGGCCCGAAGCATACAGATATGAGGGCTTATGGGTCCCTATCCCCACTGCATCCTTCTGGACCTTGCCCTTCCTCCCCAAAAGCCTGTCAAGCTGCTTTCTACTTCCTCAACGCTCAAGTTGAGAGTTCCCTGATGTGTGGACTCTGCAGAGGACTGGGGGTGGCCATCATTAGGAATCTGGGTTGGACTGCTCATGTGTCCAGCTGCCTGGAAGACAATCCATAAAGAAGTATTCCTCCCACCCCCGCCTTCCCCATCGTGACAATCTAAAATAGAGCTGCCTCTCTCAGCCCCTCTGCACGAAAACCAGCTCATTGGTGCAAGTGGAGGAAGGGGGGAGACACCCCTGGGTAGGGAGCCACACATGGGCCACCCCTCCATGAAGTTGAGTCAGAGGGAGTGGAGGCTGGCTTCCAGCCTGGAACCAGGAGACTTCTACCCCAAGGCAGGCAGCCCTGAGCTCCCTGTGCCACCATGGAAGGTGCCCCCAGCTCCTCCCCTCATGCTTCCGAAGTCAATAAGGCCCCTGACCCAAGCTCTTCCTGGTAAACCACAAACCAGCCCCAATAACAACAACCTCTTCTCCGCTGAAATTCGATCTATTAAAATTGATCACCCTATTCCAATCCTGGTGGTTATCGGCTACTGGCCCTCAGGTCATCCTCCCCGCTGTCTCAAGGGGTTCAAAACCTGGACAAACAACAAGCATTTATTAAGCACCTACTATGTGCCAGGCACTGAACTAAGGGCTGGGGATCGAAGGAAAGATGAAAACAGGGTCCTTGACCTCGAAGAACCCACATTCTAAAGAGGGAGATACCATGCACAAAATTATACCTAACAGCATCATTGTGCACGTAAGCCCCTTGAGGGCAGGAACCATTTCACCTTTGCCACTGTATCCCCAGCATGCAGCATGGTGCCAGGCACAGAGTGGGAGCCCAACCGATGATTGCAGACTGATCGACAGGAGCTCTTTGTGATAAATAACCATCAAAACTAATAACAACAGCAACAGCTCCCGCTTTTCCTAACACCATGAGCTTGACAATGTGCTTCAGATGCTGCTCTGAAGAAAGCGAGATAGAGATTAGTATCCCTACTTGAGAGACAAAGCAACTCGGCTCAAGGTTTCAGTGTGGGACATCCATCACAGGCTTGGGGTGGAATCCCAGCCTTGCCAGTTACAAGCCATGTGACCTTGGGCAAGTCACTTTCTATCAGGTGGGGGTCTCAGTCTCCTTATCTGCAAAATGAGAGGGTTGGGCCAGATGACCTGTCAGGTCCCTTCCAGCTCCAGATCTTAGAGCCTGTGATGATTTCCTAAGGTCTCTCTTAGCCCTAAATCCCATGATTAGGCAGCTTCTGCAGTCCCTTCTTGCTCTGATATTTCATGATCTTTTGTCTCTCTGACCGTATGACCTTGGGTCAGTCCCCACTCTGGGCCTCAGCTCCCACCTCAATAAAAATGATAGAGTTGGCCCAGATAAGCTCTAAGGTCCCTTCTAGAGGTCATGTAGCTATTTAGCTAAAGCGGGACTGGAGTCTAAGGATTCCATTCCAAGCCCAGCACCCTTTCTGCCTCTTGGGGGGGAGGGGGACTGCCACTTACGAGTTGATCGTGGGGGCAGCTAGGTGGCACAGTGGATAGAGCACCAGCCCTGGAGTCAGGAGGACCTGAGTTCAAATTCAGCCTCAGACACATAACACTCAGTAACTGTGTGACTCTGGGCAAGTAACTCAACCCCAACTGCCTCACGAAAAAAAAAAAAAGAGTTGATAGTGGAGTGAAAGGGCATATATGAGTCCTACAGTAAAGGCCCTTCCTCCATCCACGGGCCCCCTCCATGGTAGGCTTCCGGAGGCTTCCTGATCTAGCCACGACTTAATTCTGCCCTCTCTAAATGATCCTCAAGGGCCCGTTCCAGATTCCTGCCTGGTCAGCTGAGCTCTCCTGGGCCTGCCGTTCAATGCTCTCCAAACCCAGGGAGTTTTACAGGAGAATGTCTGGTTCAGTTGTCTTCAGCATGTCTGACTCTTTGTGACCCCATTTGGGGTTTTCTTGGCAAAGATCCTGGAGGGGTTTGCCATTTCCTTCTCCAGCTCATTTTACAGATGAGGAAACAGACAGAGTAAAGTGACTTGTCCAGGGTCACACAACTAGTAAGTGTCTGAGGCTGGATTTGAACTCAGGAGGAGGAGTCTTCCTGACTCCAGGCCCCAAACTCTATTCACTGTGCCACCTAGCTTCCCTAATGTTTGGTTAAGGCCATGAAAAAAACCTTTTGTCTCCAATGGCTGAAGTCACTGTTGGAGAGGGGTGTGGAGAAAATGGGAGGGCTATCAGATTCCTGCCAACAAGTTAGGGGTAATGCTTCATCTTTATCCTGGTGTGACTCCACCCCTTGCCTCTTCAGTCTGGCAGGGACCTGGTTTGCTTGCTCTCCTGCTTGTTTGAACCTTCTCCAGGCTCTGTCACTGTATGACCTTGGCTAAATCACTCCCCCTCTCTAGAACTCATTTTCCATCAGTAAAATAAAGGGGTTACACCAGAGAGTCTCTATGGGCCCTTCCAGCTTTATGCCTTCAGGGCCCTTCCAGCTCTGACAGAGAGACACAGACATTGTGTAGAGAGCTCTGGATTTAAAGTCAAGAGGATCTGGGTTCAGACCTCTGCCACTCGGTCATGTCACTATGAGCGAGTCTCAACCGACACAAATCTAGGACCCTGCACTCTCTGTTCTAAGCTCAGACCTCTAACCTCCCAGCACTGACATTCTGGGTTTAAAGGACTATCTTAGGATCTTTTTTTCAGATTCTAAGATTTAGAATATGAATAATATGAATAAGACTTAGAATCCAAGTCCTTTAGTTTCACCTCTGGGCTTCAGGGCAGCCAGCAGAGCTGGGAGGGCCCATTGCTAATGAACAGCTGAGAGCTCCTGGGAGTTAAGACCCTAGGAACACCCAGGGACAGTCACCGGCCCTAACTGGAGTGCTGAGGACAAAGGCCAAGGAAGGGAGAAGGCAGGGAAGGAAGGTCCCAAGGGCCTCAAATTCAGGTAGGGCTTTCCCAAAGGCTCCCCTGAAAAGCATTTGGCTCTCTAAGAGTTATGCCTTTGGGTAGGAAAGGGGGAGGGCAACTGAGAAACTCTTAAACCAAGCCTGGTAGGTCAGAAATTGCCCCCACCTCTCTACTGCCTCAGATTTCCAGCAGACGGTCCAGGGCCACAGGTAGGGACCCAGCTCACACATGCTATGGGAGTTCCCTTTAACCAAGTTAGGAGCAACTTTTTCTATCGAGAAATGCTGCAAGGGATTTCACCCCCATTTTATGAGCTAACACTCAGAGAGGAGCAGCAACTTACCCAGGGTCACAAAGAGCTAGAATTTACACCCATGCCTCCCAAGGCCAAGACCAACACTCTATCACTATGCCCAGGCTTTCTAAATAGAGCACCCCCTCCTTCTCCATGGTCCCAAGGAGCCAGCCTCCTAGTCTGTGGCTCCATCCCTTCCCCTCCCCCAACCTCCTGACATCGAGGCTCTTACCTCATAGACTCTTGCTCCTTTACAGACAAAATGACATCTGAAAACCCAGATCGTACCAAAATGAGAAATCAGAGGCTGCCATTACTTCTGCTTAATAATGGAGCGAGTGCTGGACTTGAGTGTAAATCCTACCTTTCATACTTACTAGCTATGTGACCATGGGGCAAGTCCATTAACCTCTCTGAGCCTCAGTTTCCTCATCTGTAAAATGGGGATAATACTACATATCACAACCCTGGGTTTGTGAGAAACAAAGGAGAGACTGTTGTAGAGAATGTGCAGTAACCCTTAAAGTGCTAGAGAATAGTATTACAGTATTCACTTATATTGATATAATAATAGCTTTTTTCTTAGCTAGATCTAGGGTGCATAAGGCATTTTATATACATTTTTCATATGATTCCCCATCTCATCTCAGTTGCCTGGAACACTGGAAAGAATCAGAGGATCGGGGTGGGGAACCTGTGACCTTGAGGCCACATGTGGCCCTCTAGGTCCTCAAGTTCAGCCCTCTGACTTATTCCAAACTTCACAGAACAAATCCCCTTAATAAAAGGATTTGTTCTATAAAACTTGGACTCGGTCAAAAGGCTGCACCCGAGGACCTAGAGGGCCACGGGTTCCCCACCCCTGGACTAGATGGCCTCTGAGGGGTCTTATAGCTCCAGATCGAGGCTCCTCTGTGTGACCTGGGATGAGCCACTGTGCCTATTCGACCTTATGATCATCACAACTCCGTGACATAGGTATTGCTAGTATCTCCATGTTAAGGAACAAGAAATTCAAGGTCAGAGAGGTCAAATGACTTCTGTACCATCACAGGTCTAGTGTCAGAGGTGGGATCGAAGCCCAAGGCTTCCTATCTCCAAGTCAGGCTGATCTAGGCACTACTCAACGATCTGCAAGGTGTCCTTCCAGTTCTAACTCCTAGTTCTGATACTAGCTATGATCCAGCCTCTTGCCCGCCTCCCCTGCAGCCCTGGCCTGCCCCATCCCTACCCCTCCTCCCCTAGAGCACGAAAGCAGCCATGAGGTAGGAAGGTTCATTTCTTGGAGCTATTTCCAGGGCCAGTGGCCCTGCCCTCACTCTGGGGCGGCCTTTCCTGGCTCAGGGACACCCTCTTTATGATTTGTCCTTTGCCTCGGAGAGCCCTTGCTCAGGTTACCGATTACGTGGGTGTGAAGCGTTTGGGGATGGCATGGGCCTGTCTCCACTGCCCCCACACCCCGGGCAGACAGGCCCCTGTTCTGACAGCCCCTGCCATCCATGTGGCTAAAAAGCTTCGAGCTAGCAACCTGGTGAAGTAGTCTAGACAAGGACAGAGGGCCTGTCCCCAGGGTCTCAGCCCCAGAATAGCAAAGGGCAAACCAGGTCAGAAGTGGGGGGAGACACATTCCAAGTCAGAACAGAGCTTGGAGAAAGGCGTGTGGAGTTTCAGCCCCTGAGTAGCAAGAAGAGCTAGGAATGGGAAGGAGAGCCTGAAGGCAAGAGGTGGCCCTGGGAGACCCTGGGAAGAGGAACTAACCCTGCTCTTTGGTCCTCGAAGGGAGAGAGGAGAAAGGGGAGGAAGGGAAGGGTGAGACCTGGTGGCTAGCTCCAGATATACAAGCCCTCCCTGGCTACAGGGCAAGTTGTAGGCTCAATCCCTTCGGATGGAAAGCTGGAAGGGCTGCTGAAGACCCCTTCTGCTTTACAGATAGGGGAACCAAGGCCCAGAGAAGGGGAAGGGACTGACCCCAAGGTCACACAGGGGCCAGAATTCTAACAGAGCTCTTTTGACTCCAAGGCAGACTGTAAACAGGTGATGCTGGGATGGGGAAGCTACAGGGACTCACAGGAAGGCTCACAAGGGTTGGACTGGGGAGGGGTAAGGAATCCTGAAGACCAGCAGTAATCACTGGCTCTGTTTGGCATCCATGGCCAGAGACAGACGCGCATGCTGTTTGACAATAAGGCCAATAGATGATGTTACCTGGCCCCCAGCCCCACTCCCACACCCACAAGCCAGAAGACAGTGAGAAGAGTTCTTATCTTAGAAGTCAGGAAACCTTGATCTGTTGCCCAGCTGTGTGACCTTGGGGGGAGGGGTGGAATCACCTCTTTGAGTCTCAGTTTCTCCATTTGAAAAATGAGAAGACTAATAATTGTACTCCCATGGGCTTACAAGGAAAACACTGAACCTCAGAGCACTAACAGAATGGGAGTTGGAACAATCTCAGTTTCCTCATCCATTAAATGGGATAATAACATCTGCCCTACCTATTCTCTTCTATTGTTGCAAGGATAAAATAAGATGACTTGGTAAAGGCTTTGTAAACCATGAGGATCATAGCAACCTCAGAGGACATCTAGTCCACCAAGTCACTTTACAGATGAGGAAAGTGAGTCCCAGAAAAGGAAAGAGACTTGCTCAAGGTCATACAGGCAGCCGAAGCCAGCATTCTCAGCCATATAAATGCCAGCTTTCACTCCTCCCATCTGTCTTGCTCTTTCTCTGACCTTCCTATGTGAAGCACTTGACCTCCCATCTCCCAGTGAATCAATAAGTTGTTTGAAAGCTTGGCACCTCACTTGCACCCAAACTATCCCTCCCTCCACTCACATAGAGTACTGGCACACAGTAGGTGCCTGATAAAAATGGTGAGAGGGCAGAAGGGCTAGCCCCACTAGGCATTGGGAGGCTGACACTGTCTTGATTAGACCAGGGCCTTCCTTCCTGATATCTGGGCCCTGGCTGGCCCTGCTGCGGGGCTCTAGGAAGAGAGAAAACTGGACAGCTCCCTCGAGGCTGGGGCCGAAGGAGAACTCCCTGAGTTCTCTTTCCAACCCAGGGAAGGGGAGAAAGGAGAATCTACCCTAAAAAAAAAAATGAGAGAGGCTAGGAGTTGAAGAAGGGTGAGAAAGTGAGGTACTTGTCATAGGATGGAGCCCCACCATTGGACAGAGAAGGAAACTGAAGTTTACAGAGAAGTGCCCCGTCCAAGGTCACACAGGTAGGGCAGTCTGGAAGCCAGCTCCTTCCCTGACTCCAAATTCAGTACTTTTTCCATTGGCAGAGAGGTGTCCCTCCCTCCTCCCTGGTTAGTATGGAAGTCACCTTGAACTTTTCCCCCTACCCCCAGATCCCCAATCCTGTACCTCCCAAGCACCAAAACCCACTAAGCCTCAGCTTCTTCCCCTTTGTTGTGAGCTGGGCCTGGAGTGGGGGTGGGAGGGGGAATGCCTGGCAGATATGCCCATCATCGGCAGATATGCCCATCAGCAGGGAGCCAGGTGGATCTCAGGAATGGGGCCAGCTCGAGATGGGAGCTGGCAAAGGCAGGGGAAGTCATCGACAAGCAGAGGATGACCAGCCTTGGTGGTGTTTGTGGCTGAGTGGGCAGCCAGTTGCCAGAACCTGGGGTACTGTGAAGCAGGACAAAGGGGTTTCTTTTCTTTGTGCCATGGTTGGGCAAGATTTGTGCCCACTCAGGGCAGTGTAACTTTCTCTCCACATACTTACTACCCCTTCTCCCAGGGAAAAAGTTTCAGGATTTCATCTTTGCTATAGCTTGGTGCTAACAGATGCATGTGAACGGGGGCAAAAGGGAAGGAAGAGGGACAGTGACAGAATCAAGACAGCATTGGACTGGCAGCCAGGATCATAGGATCCTAGACTAAAGCACCAAGGGACTTTAGAGGTCATGGAGTTCAACCCACTCATTTTACAGATGAGGAAACTGAGGCCCAGAGAGTTGAATCGACTTGTGGGAGACCACATAGGTAGGAAGTGGCAGAGCCAGAACTCAGGAGACCTGGCTCAAGTCCCAAATCTGCCACTTGATTGCCATGTGACTATGGGCAACTCACTTGAGCTCCCTGAGCCTCAGTTTCCTCATCTGTAAAATTGGAGGGGCCAAGCAGGGAAAGGAGAGTGAATTGCACTAAGGACTCTTGAGAGCACCTAGTCCAATCCTCTCATTTTATAGAGGAAAAAACCCAAGTCAGAGGAGAGCAAGTTGCGCAAGGTCACAAAGCCAGGGGCAGAGCTAGGACCACCCAACACTCTTCCCACTTGACCAAAGCCTTTGTGACCTCTAAGACGCCTTCAAGTCCTGACTGTCTCAGTCTCTGGTCCTAAGGCAGCATCTCCTGAAGAAGAAGGGAGGGACAGAAAGCACCCGAATCTCCAAGCTTTTATCGGAGAGCTCTGGACCGGGTCCAATCTGCAGGAGGTGGGAAGGGTGGGGGGGAGATGATTTCTTTCCCTATGGGTCAACTGAGCAACAGCTGGGCTCCAGCCCTGCGGGCCAGGGCCTATGCAACAAGTGTCACGTCTGCATGCTGGCACATCCTCCACCCACTGGGGCTCGGATGGGGGGGGCAGCTCCCTGGACTCTTCCTGCCCCAGCCAGCCCAATCCCCTCCCCCAGCCGGGGGGCACTTCGTGCCCTCAGAGCTGGGCTCCAGCCCCCCCATCCCCCGCTCGGGGCCGTCCTGTCAATCACCTCCCGGCGCGTGGCTCAACTCCCGCGGAGGGGGGGCTGAGGGGGTCTCGGAGCTTGTCAGAAGGAGCAATCGGGGGCGCAGACACCTCCCTGCCTCCCCCCAGCCTCCCTCCCCCCACACTCACCTCCACAAACCGAAGTCAAGGAGAGCCAGAGAAGCAGGAGCGCCTGCAAGCACAGGTTCAAATTCATGCTTCGGCCGGGCCGGGCCGGGCCGGGCCGGGCCGGGCCGGGCCGGGCTGGGCTGTCGCCGCTGCTGCGCCGCTGGCCGCGGTTAGGGGGGTGGGGAGGGCGCCGGCCCTGGGGAGCCGAGCTACAGGGGAGAGCTCGAGCTAGCGGTGGTGCGTGCGAAGGGGGCGTGGGCGCGGGGGTGGGGGGATTTCAGCCCGGCAGCCCGCGCCTGCGTCTCTGCGTCCGGCCAGCCGGCCGCGCGTGCCGCGCCGTGCCTTGCCTTGCCGTGCCGTGCAGAGCGCAGCCGAGCCGAGCCTTGGCAAGCCGTGCAAAGAGCGCCTTTTGCAATGAGCGCCGCGCCGGGCCCCGCTGCAGGCTCGTTGCCTCCCTCCGGGTCCCTTGCGGCGGCGGCTGCCTGCAGGGAAGGACGGACGGACAGACCGAGGCAGGCTGGCTGACTGGCTAGCAGAAGGCTCGCGATCTCGCGCTGCTCAGCTCGCTCACTGCCTAGTTCTCCCTCCTTACTCCGAGGGGGGCAGCCGGCAGCCTCTGTTAGCCTTGCGGGGGCCCACACGGCAGCCAAGCGACAATGCTGGCCCGATCACTCCCCGGGCTGCATTTTGTAGCCGAGCCCGGGGCTGCCTTGGCCACGAGCCCGCCTGGTCATGTGGTCATCGGCGGGGGCTGGAGGGAAGGGGGGAGAGGGCCTCCCTCCCCGCCCCGCCCCCCCATACTTCGGGCACTGAAAGGGGGCGACCCACAACAAAGGCAGCCAGCTCCGCCTCCCCCCCCCAGCCCCACTCTCCCAGGACAATGCCCGCCTGGCCCTAGGCCAAGGCTAGTGGGTTTCCAGAGACCTGGAGGATTTCAAACGCAGGAAGCATGGGGGGGGGGGGAGTCTTAACCCTTTCTCACCTCGTTTCCTCAGCAGCTGTCAGGAAACCTAGGGAAGGAGAAAAGTCAACCCAGACTGTCTCTCCCCACGCCAATCCACTCACCCCACACTCAACTCCATTTGCCAACCTCCAAAACAGAAAACTGTGCTGGGGACAGTTGCAGGGCTGACCATTGCCCATCACATCTGGAACTGGGTTTGGGGTGACCAGACTGGCCTAATTCTCAGGGGCCTCCCTTTCCCCCCCATCACAGTGAAAAGAGCAGCAGGCTCTGCAGTTAGATGTCCCAGCTTCGGAATTCACCTTTGAAACTTGCTTATTTAGTACCTGTGTGACATTGGGCAGGTCATTTCCCCTCCCTGAGCCTCAGTTTCCCCCTCTGCAAAATGAGAGGGTTGCACCAGATGGCCTCTGAGGGCCCTTCAGGCTCTAGATCCTGTGACCCTGTTTCACAGTATCTCTCGATTAGAAGGGCCTTTGAGGGCATCTAAAGAAACCTTACCCAGGTTGGCCTCCCTAGACCTAGAAGATCCTTTCTCCCTGCCCCCTTCCCCCTCTCCCAAACATCTGAGGCCCCATATCTTGGAAGCTTTCCCCAAATAAGGACAACATGCCTCTTGACTTTCATATACAGAGGGGACTAGATGTCCTGGAGGTTCCTTCCAACCCTGAAATTCTAGGATTCTGTGACAGTCCTGGTTCGAACCTGCAGCTCTTGGGTTGCTCTGTTGGCTTTCCCCATCATCCTGTGCTTGGGCTACCTGTTTGTGTATTCAATTGGTCTTGAATTTGTACCCACCCTTTGGACCAGAGTACTTTAATGAGATTCTGCAGTTGTTCCTATCTAGCATGTGGGATCATAAATTTGGAGCAGGAAGAAATTCAGAGGCTAGCTAGTCCAAGGTGATCCGCCCCCTCCAGGTTATCTATCACTTGCCTAAGGCCCAAGGTCATGCATGGTTTAGTAAGTAGCAGAGCTCCGATTTGAATCTAGGTCACACAGGTAAAAAGTAATATTCTGACCCCAAAGCCAATGCCCATCATACCACCCCAGGCTGACTGCTGAATCTCTGCCATTAAACTTGCTAACTCCATGAAAAGGGGAGAGTAGAGGAGAGGAGGGATCTGGGTTTCCTCCCCATTCAGGGAGCTCCCTGGGACAAGGACTGTGTCTTTTCTATCAGCCTGGGAGCTGCCCTGGGCATAGAGTCTGACTTCTTTCTCAGGACCTTGGCACAGTACCCAGTATAAGACTTAGCATATAGGTGGCAGTCATAGCATATTGAAAATCAACCTTCACTCCTACTGCTTTAAGCAAATCTGGTACAGGAAGGGCCTGATATGCACAAAAGACTCACCGAGGAATCGCTTTAAAAATAGTGAATTCTTACTATCTAAAATAAAAAACTTTTATCTAAAATGAAAAACTGGCAAGCTATCTGTCCTCCAACCTGGGAACCCCCCCCCAATGGAGTAGTAGGCTCAGTTCTGGGTGCCCCATTTTAAGGAGGACTTTGACAAAAACTTGAGACCTCCCCTCCAGGAGGAATGATTACTCACCCTGGAGACCCACTATAGATGAGAATCCAGTGAAGGAGCTGGGGAGGTTTAGCAAGGAGAACACTTAGAAGACCCACATCCTGGGGGGCTGGATAAGAGAGCTTTTGTGGAGTGTAAAGTACACTGGGATTTGGATTTGAATTTGAATTTGAATCTCAGGCCTGCCTTCAGGAAAGCACAACCTCTCGGTGCCTCCTTTTCCTCCTCTGTAAAGTGAGGGGCTCTGACTAGGGGAAGGAGCACTCGATTCCAAGTCAGAGGCCAAGGGTTCGAATCCTTACTTCTTTTGAGGCCTTGGGATGTCACTTAACCAGAGTTTCCTCAGTTTCCTCCTCTGTAAAATGAAGAGGTTGGACTAATGGCCCTGAGGTCCCTTCCAGCCCTAGGATCTTTAGCATACCTCGCAGCACCAGCATTCTGGGTTCCAAAGTCTCGATGAATGCCTAGGTCCTTCCTTGCTCCAAATCCATGATCCAGCGTCATCATCACAGCCTTCAAACATCTGGAGAGCCACCATGTGGAAGAGGGAGTAGGTTTCTCCTGTTTGACTCCAGGGGCCAGCATTGGAAGCAATGGGTGGGAGCTGGGGAGAGCTTGATAGAAGGGAGATTTTCCTGGCAGAGAGCTGTTGCCTGGTGGAGTGGTTATGCCTGGAGGTTGTGCTTTCCTCATCCCTGTAGGGGTCAGGGCTCTCCAAGGAGAGGCCGAAGGACTGCATGATAGGGATTCTTGTTCACGAGTTGTACTAGAAGGTCTCCGAGGTCCTTTCCAAGTCTGAGATTCTGTGACGACATAGGCCCATTCCCCATCGTGATGTGCACATGGTCATGGGACACAGAAGGCTGTGCCAGCAGAGATCAAGATCTGACAGATGCTACCAAGCTGGAAAGGCTTAGAGCGAGGGCCCAGAGACAGACTCTGATCAGCAGGGGAGACCTGATATATGATTAACAAGGGTGATGAAGGTCACAGTTCAGTCTGTGGACAGAATGAGAGCTCTCAGGCTGTGCACAGGCTCACAGAATACCAGAAAGTGGGAACTGGAAAGGAACCTGAGAGATCTGAAGCTTGTAGACAGCCGGAAGGGACCTAAGAGGTCTTTTAGTCAACTGCCCTTGTTTGAAGGCAATAGGGAAAACTGAAGTCTGGACTGGGAAAATGACTTACCCACAGTCACACAGTCACTGTCATAGCTGACCCTAGAACCAGGCCTTCTGCCACCAAATGCAGGACTTTTCATCCCCTAACCCTGATGCCTCTTTCCTTTCTCTAATTCTATTTCCTCAACTGTCAAACAATGGCTGCCTCATAAGACCTGTTTTGGTATGGAGCAATGGGAAGAGTGCTAGATTTGGAGTCCAAGGGCTTGGGTTTGAATCCTGACTCTGCCACTTAAAAGAGTTAGTTTTGTTTTTGCCTAAGCCTTCTCTGACCACCTCAGTTCCCCTCTCCTCTCTCCACGTTCTACCATTTACCCAGTTGAATTTAAGGTATTTCTATATCAAGCTTTCTGCATGTGAGTGAGTGTGGCTCACCCACATTTGACCCCTTGTGCCCATTCTTATGGGCAATTAGGTGGTGCTTAGGTGGATAGAGTTTGGAGACTGGAGTCAGGAAGACTCCTCTTCCTGAGTTCAAATGTGGCTTCAGACACTTACTAGCTGTGTGACCCTGGGTAAGTCACTTCACCCTGTTTGCCTCAGTTTCCTCATCTGCAAAATGAGCTGGAGAAGGAAAAGGCAAACTACTCCAGGATATCTGCCAAGAAAACCCCAAATGGGGTCACAAAGGACAACAAAAGCCCATTCTTGTAAGACTTTCTTGAATACCTAGGGGACAGTGTAGTATAGTATAAAGTGTTATATAGTATGAAGAGTGCTGCCCTTGGAGCTGGAAGATGGGTTCAGGTCCCAATTGTACTGCTTATTAACTGCATCAATGAATCAGCATGTGCTTGTTACAGGCCAACGAAGACAAAAGCTGAACACTCCCTAGGGCAGCTAGGTGGTGCTGAAGTGGATAGAGTGCTGGGCCTGAAATCAGGAAGACCTGAGTTCAAATGTGATCTCAGACACTTACTAGCTGTGTGACCCTGGGCAAGTCACTTCATCCTGTTTGCCTCAGTTTCCTCATCTGTAAAAAGAGCTGGAGAAGGAAATGGCCAACCACTCTAGAATTTTTGCCAAGAAAACCTCAAATAAAGTCATGGAGAGTTGGACGAGACTGAAAATGATGGAACAACAACAAACACTCCCTGCCCTCAAGGAGTTTATATTCTAATGGAGGGGTCAGGGGAGACAATCTTTAGGCATATATATATATACATACACATGACTTTGTACAAATCACTCAAGTCCTACAATCACCAGTTTCCTTAACTGTAAAATGGGTATAAAAATCTTTGTGTTCCCTACCTTGCAGGGTTAGAGCAACCTGTCATTTGTTGAGGACTTAAGTCCTTAATTAGATTGTAAACTTGTTAAAGTGTTACTGAATGACAATCAGTAATGTCAACACCTTTATCAGTAGGGTCCCTCCAGCAGTGGGGATGGGGCTCATGGAGCCATCCACACAGACCTCCAGCCACTTCCCAAGTTGGCAGACAAGAAGCATTTGCAAAAAAAAGGTAGAGTTTGTCCCAGGAGAACTGGGATCAGCCATTCTAGGGCCTGGGACCAACAGCAGGAAAGGGTGTGACCTTGAAATCAACTTTTTGAGGACACATTCAGTTGAGGAGAGGAAGGTTTCAGAAAGAGATCTCAGGATTCTGACCCAAGCTAGGGGGAAACAGAAACTTGGGACACTGGCCCCAGGGCCAACATCATAAGGATGCCACCTGGGCAGTAGCCACCTAGTAGCTCATTATTCTTGCTAACTGTGCTAAACTCAATTGTTTTCACCTATTGAAGGATTACAAGTACTATCATTGTCCTCCAAATTTCGGCACCCTGGACAAAGTCTCCTCCTCACCCTTGTTATGGCCTAGGAGCTAGTGTTAAGGTACACCGTGGGGTAAGGGTTACAGGCTCAGTCTATGGATAAGGCTATACATGAAGATAGACCTCTTCACGTGAATATTATAATTATATGAGTTACATTAATAATATGAATAATTCATTATGGTTATATATTATATGAACCAATATATGAATTATTGGTTATATAATTATACATTATAATCACATTATGTTAATTATAATCTTCACTATAATATGAATATTATAATGCAGATTAGGCCCATGACCTTGACCTTATTAGAACTGTGCTCTATCTAGCTGAGCCAGACACCAGTGAGAACTCCAGGTTCAATAGTGACAGCTGACTCTTTACAATTCACAAAACATTTCTGGCAGCCCTGTGAGAACCTCAGTTTTGTTGAGATTTAACAAAAAGGAGGAAGAGGATCAGGTGAAGGGAGAAAGAGGAGAAGAAGGAGGAGAAAGAATCCTGAGGTCCATTTGTCAGGGATTTTGTGGAGTCTTTTGATGACCCCTGAGGCAACTTCCAACCCTGAGATTCTGTGATTCATTAGTCAAAAATGACGGAGGGAGCTAATGGACATGGGTTCAAATCTTACCTCTGATGCTACCTGTGTGACCTTGAGCGATTCACTTACTTAACCTCCCTGACCTCCAGTTTCCACCTCTGCTGAATAAAGTGACTAGATATATGAATGTCTTGAGAGCAGGGACCGGCTTTTTCCAGTGTTTAGCACGGTTCCTGACACATAGCAGATGCTTAATAAATGTTTATTGACCTTCCTACTCTAGGTCTAAGATCCTACATGTGATCTTGGGCCAGTCATTTCCCCTCTGCAGACCTCAGTTTCCTCCTCTGTAAAATGATGGTGTTGGACTCCTAGGGTCCCTGTCAGCCCTAGACTTAGGATTCTAGGCTTGTTAAACAAGTAAATCACCTTATAAACCATAAAGCACTTTATAAATGTCAGTTGCAGTGTTAATATCAGCTCACTTCCAAGGCTGAGAGTTTAGCTAACTATTTCTTTGAAGAATCTCTTTCTTTCATCAGACGTAAATCTGTCTGCAATTTCCCCTCCACTTTGCTCCCAGTTCTATCCCTGGGAGCCAAGATGAACAATCCTGATCCCTCTTCTCCCATGACAGCCCTTCAAAGGCTCAGATAGAGCTAGCACGACCCCCCTGAAGGTCCTCCTCTCCAGCTAAACTTCTCCAGAAACTTCCAGCTTGCTTTTCAGACAATTCTTCCAGTCCTGGTTAAGAGGGCGCTCAAACCTGAGCTATTAAAATTCTGTGTCCCTTAGGGCAGAAAGGCAGGCCTACTACTTCCCACTAGCAGGCCTAGTGGGAAGAATACTGGGTCAGCCTGGGCAAATCCCTTAATCCCTCTGAGCCTCAAGCAACTCTAGAAGATGTTAAATCATAGACTTGTTGCTATCTGTCTAGGAAGGACTATTTAAGAAATCCTTACCACGCGTTTTTTGCTTCAGGAATTTTAATCAGAGACCAGGATACACAAACCACTTGGAACCCAGATGGGAATTAACAACGTGAACCGAAGATCCACACACCTATTTAAGGCCGGCATACAGGTATAGTGGAAAGAGAAGAGGACAAGCTAGGTGGCACAGTGGATAGAGAACCGGCCCTGGAGTCAGGAGGATCTGAGTTCAGATCCAGCCTCAGACACTTGACATTTACTCACTGTGTGAGACCTGGGTAAGTCACTTAACCTCGATGACCGAGAGAGAGAGAGAGAGAGAGAGAGAGAGAGAGAGAGAGAGAGAGAGAGAGAGAAACAGGACTTAGAGAGTCAGAAGACCAGATCCTGAGTCCCCCAACTGCCCAATAAGTAGCTGTGAGGCCATAGACAAGTCATTTCCCCTGCCTGAACCCCAGGTTCTTCAGATGTTAAATAGAGACAATAATGCTTGCATCCCCTAGCTCACAGGACTGTTATGAGGAAAGTGCTGCAGAGATGAGACCTATTCCCTCCCTTCTTTGCAGAGGTGGGGGGCTATGGGTGTAGAAGATCCCATACACTGCTGTGGATGCGTTGGTCAGTTTTGATGAATAGCTTCTTCTTTTCTGATTTTATAACTGTTATGAGGGATTGCTCAATGAGTATGGGGAGGGAGGAGAGATCTATTCAGAAATAAAGGCAACGTAAAAACAAAAGATCTCAATAAAAATAAGATTTATAAAAAGAAAGATGATGATGGTTGCAACTAGATCACTGGGGCCTAAAAGATTTTAAAAGGAGGAATCTTGGATTCTCTGAATAGTTACTTTGCCTGGCTCCACAGGTGGCATCCCACCCCATCCTGGTGGTTAATGTCTATCAGCCTTCTTTCAATGTTTTTTCGTCCCTGCACCTAATATCTCCCTACTCCAAATGACTTATTTCATTGAAGAGTTGGCCTCAGTTTGTGGGATCATAGAACTAAATCTGCATGGGGGGTATGCTGGAGCCAGCATTTAAACCCCAGAAATCGGCAAATGCTCCCAATTAGGGCTTGATTGATTGTTCAACTGATTGTCTAGACTCCAGAAAGGGATGGAGGAAATTCGAATGTGTAAATTAAACTTCAAAGTGTGGCCAGCATACATTCACCACCCCTACCCTGGTTGTTAAACATTGATCAGCATCCGGCTTGCTGGAAGGGACCTTCAAGGCCTAGCTTCCTCATTTTCCAGAAGAAGAAACTAAAACCCAGGTAGATTGACCCAGGTAGCCAAGATCTCATGACTAGGAAGGTACAGAATAGGGATTTGAACCCAGATCCTTAGACCCCAAATTCAAGGAGCTGCCTTTCACAATATGAAGTATATTGTATTCCATAAGTCATTGGCTGCTTCCCACTACCCCCTATTGCTTTGGTGCTCAAGCTTTTCTCCAGGATGTTCCTGTGAAATCTCAGATGTTCCCTGATATCGCCTTTTAGGCAGTGGTATTGATTCAAGAGGGGCTGCTTGGATAGAGTGCCCGGGTTGGAGTCAAGAAGACTCCTCTTCCTGAGTTCAAATCTGGCCTCAGACAGTTATTAGCTATGTGACCCTGGGCAAGTCACTTTACCCTGTTTGCCTCAGTTTCCTCATCTGTAAAATGAGCTGGAGAAGGAAATAGTAAACCGCTGCAGTATCTTTGCCAAGAAAACCCCCAATGGGGTCACGAAGAGTTGGACGTAACTGAAAAACAACTTAACAGCAACAAATTGATCCAAGAAAAAAAGAAATTTTTCTAAGTGAAACACCATTTGAAATTCCCTTGGGAAACTTGCTCTCTAGGGGAATACTCTCCAAGGGAATCAGCCTTTGGGAGCTGAGGAATTGGTCCCTTCATTTAGCTTTTGCATAAATCTAGGGAGCTGGTAGTGTCACGGAAAGAGCGTAGAATTTGGATCCAGAGGACCTGAGTTTAAGTCTAAGCTTCCCTGCTTACTAGCTGTGTGACCTTGGAACAATCCCTCAATCAACAGGCATTTGTTAAACACCTACTGTGTGCAAGGCAGTAGGTACAGACTTGGCCTTGGAGCCGGAAAGAATTGAGTTCAAGTTCCATCTCGAACACGTACTGGCTGCATGACCCTGGAAAAGTCACTTAACTTCAGTGTTCTAAGCAGCTCTCTAGGGCTGTAAGGTGCAGAGGAGGTGCCAACTTGCACTGGTAGAGGGGGTTTCTTTATCTGGGAATTCCAATGGAATCACACATCCTGTCCCAATCCCTCTTCCTATGTGCCAGGCACTCTACTAGGTGCTGGGGATACAAGGACAAACAAGAGACGGCCCCTGCCCCCCTACCCCACCCCGGGCCTTACATTCTAGTGGGTGTACTCAAGATACATACATCCATACATAGACTCGAGGCATCCTTGTGGGAGAAGGCACTACCAGGGGTGGGAAACCTGCAGGTTCGAGGCCATGTGGGGCCCTCTAGGTCCTCAAGTGCAGCCCTTTGACTGAATCCAAACTTCACAGAACAAATCCCCTTAATAAAATGATTTGTTCTGTAAAACTTGCACTCAGTCAAAAGGCTGCTGCACCCAGGACCTAGAAGCTCCACATGTGGCTTCGAGGCTGCAGGTTCCCCACCCCTGCACTAGCCACTGTGGGGACCAGGAAAGGCCTCTCGCAGAAGGTGGCCCTTGAGCTGACTGAGGGTCCTACCCTCCCTGGGCCTCATTTTCCCCATCTTTAAAATGAGAGAGATGGACAGAGATATTCTCTAAGGTCCCTTATGACTCTAAATGCTTTTGTCAGATTTGCTTGACATGGGAGCCACCTGGATGAAAGAATATCCTATTTTTCCCAGCCCCTCCATGCCTCACTATTTCGATCTCCACCCCAAAGGGTCAACCTGTCACTTTGGCCCCTTTCTTCTGCATCCTTCCTGATTTCTTCTGATCCTCTGGCTCCACCCATGGCCACACTGGTCCTCCTAGTATTTCTAAGCAGATTCCATTTCCTCCCCACATCCTTTATGGTGTCCCTCAGGGGTCTCCATCCTTCCTCTTCTCTCTTGCCCAAAAATAGCCTTGTCCCCAAGGGCTGACCTCCCTATTCAATCCCTTTATTTCTCCAAATTGAGTCCTTTTGAAGTTCAATATCTCTGCCCCGCCATTCATGAATTCCTTCCTCAGGAGGCCAGGTCTCCTGGCTCAGGAGGCTTTGGGAGTCACTCCCCGAAGGGTCAGTCATCTTCAGACTTCAGCAGCCTTCTCTATTCTCAATCTCACTTGCTGATGCTATCAGAAACGGGTAGCATTTTGTAAGGTTAAGATACAAGGACAGGGAAATAGCTTCACCTCTTCCCTCTGCTCTGTCCCCTCCAGCTAATCCACTGCCAATGTTTACTTTGGTTGATGACATGGGGGTCAAGGTCATAGGTTGTTCCATCCTTCTCCACCTCTAGGCCCATATAGCACCCTCTAAACCCAACCCCAGACTCAGCCCTAACTCTGGTCAGGGACCAAACCCTAACCTAATTACAGACTGAGTTCTGATCCCAGGCCCAGATTGGGTCCCTGATCACGGTCCCAGACTAAGCCCTACTTTCAATCTGCTTGGCATGCCAACAGAAAGGGGTGAGAGGATATGACTAGACTGTCCCCAAGCTGGAGAAACAACCGCCTCAGCCACCTCTCCTTAGTCAGAGGAGGGCCAGGTATGGCCCCTGTCCACAGTTGTCTGACACAGTGATCAGTAAGAGTATGCCTTACTCGGCCCCAGCTGATTCTTCACCCCCAAGCTCCAGGCACAGTAACCTGCACTGCCTGCCAGATAGAGCATTTCTGCCCTGTGCCTGGCCTTATTTGGTCTCCTCTCCAACATTCAGGGAATTGAGATCTTCCTGGGTTCTCACTTCATCATCTTTCATATTTGCCCTTTCCCTGAGTACACAAAGATTGAGTCAGATCTTTCCCAAGGTAACATCCTCACAGGCAAAAGAGATACAAGGATTCATTTTCTATGATGACCTTGCAATTCTGCTACACTTTTTCCATTGATGTGTTGGGAGAGCCCTGGATTCGGTCAGAGGGCCTGGGCTCAGATCCCATCTCTGCTAATTTCCTGCCTTGACAGCCTTCGGCAAGTCTTTGAACCTGTTTGTCGGGGCCTCAGTGTCAAAGAATCACAGAATCTAAGAGCTGGGAAGGATTGGATCTCGGCTACATCTGGTCCAACCTGAGCAAGAAGGGTCTGTCCAACTGAGGCAGGAGGTGTGATCCGGAGAATGAGCTATTAGTCAATGCTCAATGTGGGGAAACAGCTTCATCTCTTCCCTCTCCTCTGTCCCCTACAACTAATTCATTGTCAAGTCTCAGCTTTTCCTATCTGGTTGCCCCTCTCTGCTCCAACACCCAGCCCATTTCAGGTCCCTGTCTCTTCTCAGTGAAAATAGGAGCTCTAGGGTTAGAAGGGACCCTAAGAGTTAGACTGGTCCAGCTCCTCATTTTACAAATAAGGAAGAAACTGGGGCCCAGAGGGCCTAATCTCAGTGTAATAACCTCTCAACTGTTCTCCCCTGCCTCCAGTCACCTCCCCCTTCTCCCTGATACATACTCACATCATGTTTTTAATGCACCATTATGAGCATGTCTGTTGAATTGACTGGAACATCTCCTTTAGAGTTCACTTATCTTTCTAGATCATTCTATCTGTTTCCTACTTGTGCTTAACCATGGGCCTCCAGGCAGTTCTCACTCCTTTCACCTGACTCACACTCATCTTTTCAGCTGCACCCATTGTTATTGTTGTTTGTCCTTCAGTCTCAAAGAGGACCATGACATCAGGGAGGTGATGCCATGACATTCAGGTGAATTGGATTACAGTGAGGGAGGGCTGTGCAAAGTCACCAGCCTCACTTTCTCCTCCGGAGCCATCTGGGTCCAATAGCCAGATATGGATCAGGATGACTAGAGATGGCCGTATGTACCCATAGGCACCCATTTAAAGTACAGTTAGGTTCCCATTAGTTAGAATAATTAATCCTGTGAAATGGCCAAATCATTCCAATTCAAACCGCATACTTCCATTGGACAGGAACCAATTACCATATTTCACATATAATGATAACTTCTATACATGTGACAGGGTTCATCATTCAAACTAATCATTACTTAGCTCCTAACCCACATGCATGTAGTCTTGGGCAAGTCAATTCTCCCTGAACCTCAGTTTCTTCCTCTGTAAAACAAGGGGATTGAATCTAATGACCTCCAAGTTCATTTCCAACTCTAGATTCTATGACCTGGGATTGGGCTGGATATTTGAGATTCTTCCAATTCTAAAATACTATGACTACTTTTCAGTTCTAGTCCTGTCTGCTCCTGGGTCTATACTTTGGTTCACCACATTCCCTCATGCTTGAAATGGAGGCTTGACCAATGAGAAGGGCCCTAATCTTTTAATAGACCCTAAAGTTCTAGAGGGCAGAACCTGTTTTAACCAGCCCTAAGTAGGACAAAGGGCAAGGACTTTTGGATGACTGAGGGATGGGGGTGGGGCATGTCAAGGGGACATAGGATGGGTTGATGTGTAAGACTATAACCTGGAAAGGAACAGACCAATCTGTTCTGGGCCTGGAAGGGAGGAGTCATGGTGTTCTAACAGTATAAAACTTTTTCTGGCTTCTGTAATCGGCGCTATCTCTTCTGAGAGATGTGCCTGGTTCTCTCACAAGAACAGTAAAATAAATAATTCTTCATTCATAAAAAAAAAAAAAGAAATGGAGGCTTGAAACCTGCCCCACCCCCAGTCCTTGTCTGCTGAAGTCTGTCCCTTCCTTCAAAGCTCAGGTCAGGTGTCACCTCCTCTGGGAAACCTCCCCTGATTGCCAACACTTCACATACATCCCTCTCTTTAAGTGATCTCTCCGTCCTCAGGGGTCAAGTGAGTGGATGGAGAAGGGGAATGTTGCAAGATATGTCTCATGGAGGTAGGTTCGATAAAACTTGCTTGGCCAATTGATTGAATGTGGAAGTTGAGAGCTGAAGGAGAAGAGTCGAGGATGACGCCAAGTGGGTGACTGGAAGGATGATGGTCCCCTCAGAAACAAGGAGGGGAAGGTGAGGTAGGGGATAACAAACCCCTTGTTGGTTCTGCTGAGTTTGAGATGCTGCCCCATCAGTGGTAGCACTGGCTGACAGATGGCTTTAGGGAGTGGTTATTTTGTCTTTTGTCTCCCCTCCCTTTCCTTCTGGGCTTTCACCTCCAGCCATCAGTATATGGCCTCTTTCCTCTCTCTCTCTTCCCCCTGGTGCTTCCACCCCAACCACCTCCCTTGAGCCTTGACATTCCAGGTCTTCAGATTCTTACAAGTGGCTTCCCTGATGCATAATCTCCTTTCCGGCAAGGACACTTCCTCCTCTTCCTCCCTATTCTCTGGGCTCCTCAAAGTTGGGTCAAGAGACTGAAAAAGATCCATTGCTCATTTCCATCTTGTCTCCCATTGTTTTCTCTCCCTCTGGTATGTCTGTGCATTCCTGGCCCAGGATATCTCATCAGCTTGGAATGTCCAAAGGCATACCAGTCCCCTGAGTCACCGATTTGTAGAAATTAGAAAGAGGAGAACTCATTAAGCTGCTTCCTTCCCCTCACCTGGAGAGCTCTCTGATAGCAGTCTTGTTGGACTCCTTCCCTACTCAATGCTGTTTGGATTTCAGACCATGTCTACACACACACTCACAACTGGGGAAGGTGATAATCGATGTAGACCTCTGGATAATTCAAGTCAAGCTCCCGGTTTCCCCAAACGTTCTGGTCTGGCAATGTTCTTGGAGAAGGAAACCTCTGGCTAATTGCCTCCATTTTATTCCAGGAGTGTGCTACTGTTATTACTACTAATAATAATGAGAGCTCATATCGGTATAGCACTTTCAGAGTTTACAAAGCATTTTTCTCATATCCACCCTCTGATGGAGGGAGTGTCAAACCTATCATCCCCATTTTTTCAGATAAGGAAACTGAAGTTCAGAGAGAAGAGAAATGTCTTAGCATTATAGAGTATCAGTGACAGAAGATAATTCAGTTCCCTCAGATATTTTATTTATATCTTTTTCCTTTTCTTTCTAAGATCACTGTCATTTCTCAGTGATGTCCCTGCTCATTCCCACCAACAGAACTCTCTTTTGTAACAAGGAAGTGTCATCAAGCAAACCAAACCAGCACATGGGTCATATATGACACCATAGGCCCCATTCTACCCCCACAGTCCTTCTGCCAAGAGGAAGGAAATGTGCTTCACCAACAATCTTTCAAAGCCATGATCGGTCACCGAATTGATCACGATTCTGATGTCTTTCCATATTGTTTTTCCTTTATATTATTGTAGTCATTGTGCAGAGTCTTTCATTCCTGCAAAACACCCTCACTTCACAGAGGATGAAACTGAAACTCAGAGAGGGGAAAGTACTCTTCCTTCTTCACCCTCCAAATCTAACCAGTTTTTAAGTCTTGTCAATTCAACCTCTAGATCTCTGGTGTCTGACCTAAGTCAAGTCCCCATCTGCTTATGCCCAGACTATTGCAAGAACTTCCTAACTGGTCTCTCTTCTTTCAGTCTCCCTCATCCAAACCATCCTCCACACAGCAACCAAAATAATCCTTCTAGGGCACAAGGCTGAGCATTTCACTTCCCATATTCCTAATGGCCATTCCATTGTTCTCTTTCAATGGTGTCCCAGGCTGGCCTGCCTGAAGAGAAAGGAGAGAAATGCCATTCTGTGGGCCCCACCCCACTGGTCCCCTTGCCTGAGCTGCCCACAGCCCTGAGAGAACTCCACCCTAAGGCTAAACCCCCAGGGATGTTGACAACCTACCTGAATATATTACTCAATGACTAACAACAACAATCCCACTCTAAAGCTACCTATCCCTTCCCGCAGTGCTCTCTGGAATGCTTGTTCCATAGGTAACAAACTGGCTTTCTTCTTAAATCTTTTCCTTTCCCACTCCTTCTACCTTCTGATTCCCACTGAACCTAACTCCCCACTGGTGACTCAGCCTCCCTGGTTACCCTTTGTGCAAGTGGTTGCACTTTCACTCATTCCCTCCAATTCACTAGGGGGAGGGGGAATGTAGGAATACTACTTGCTCCCAATGGCCACATCCCAGCTCATCCTCTACCACCATCACTCAGTAACCTCTTTTTGAGATTCACCTAATCCATACCTACCACCCAATCAAAATTCAAGTAGCTGTTGTCTACCAACCTTCAGGATAATACCAACCTTTCCTCAATGAATTCAGTGCCTGGTTCACAGTATTTCTCTCCTCCCCAACCCCTGCCTTCATACTAGGGGACTTCCCCTCAAATACCCTAAGCTCTTGGTTCCCCAAATTACTAATTTCCCATGAACCCTTGAGCTTGACATCACCCACAAACATTCTACTTCCATGTTCATGAATCTGAAATTCCCTAATACGATCAGCATCTGTTGCTATTCCATCCCTCCTGACTTGTAGCCTCTTACCCAGTCCATCATTCCCAGTGTGACCTCTAATCCTTTAATGTCTCAGTTCATTCCCAGGCTATCAACCCTGCAATGGCTACACTCTCCTCCCTTCCCCATCTTGACTCTTTGGTGCACCAGTTCTACTCTATGTTTCCCTCTTCTCTTGAGTCCCTTACTCCCCTGTCAAGCCTCGGTCCTGGAATACTCCCTCCATGTGCTGCCTTAGATCCTATTCATGTACTGCTGAATGAAGCTGGAGAAAATCATGAGACCATGCTGACTGGGGCCACCACAAGTTGATGTTACATAATCTCAACTGGGTCCTCACTATGTCTAGGCAATCCTTTTACACCTTATCATTCAACCGAAACTGCTCTCTCCAGTTACCAGTGACCTCCTTATTGCCTGATCTAATGGCCTTTTGTATGTCTTCATCCTTCCTAACCTCTCTGCAGCCTTCCACTCTCTCAATTGCCCCTTTCTTCTCGATACTCTCTTGTGTAGGTGTCTGTGACACTGCTCTGTCCTGGTTTTCCTCCTATCTACCTTCCTGCTGATTCTTTGTTTCCTTTGCTGTATCTTTAGGTCATACCTGCTAGCCATGGGTGTTGCACAGGGCTCTGTCCTGGGCCCCCTTCTCTTCTCCCTCTACACTATTCTCCCTCTAAATGATTTCACTTAGTGATCTCTTCACCTCTCGTGGATTTAATTATCATCTCTATGCAGATAATTCCTAGATCTATTTATCCAGCCCTAATCTTTCTCCTGACCTCTAGTCTCACATCTCTAACTGTCTATTGAACATTGGAGACATTTTAAATTGAACATTTCCAGAACTGAGTTCATTATCTTTCCTCCCAAGCCCTCCCCACTTCTACCTTCTTAACGTCAAGGGCACCACCATCACCTCTGTCACCTAGGTTTTCAACCTTAGTGGCAGCCTTAATTTCTTGCTCTGTCTCTCATAGCCAATCTGTTGCTAAGTTCTATGGATTTTACCTTTGTAATTTCTCTCATATACACCCCTTTCTCTCTTCTGCCACTACCACCACCCTGATGTGAGCCCTCATCACTCCACCCCTGGCCTATTGCAATACCCAACTGGTTGGTCTCCCTGCCTCAAGTTTCTCCCCACTCCAGTAGAGACCGTGTCACCCCCCACCCCAATTCAATAAACTCCAATGGCTCCCTATCACCTCCAGAATCAAGTATTGAATCCTCTGTTTGGTGTTCAAGGCCCTTCATAAGCTGCCTCACTTTGTCCTACCTTTCCAGTCTCAAACCTTACTCACCCCCACGTGTTCTATGATCCAATGATATTGGCTTTGCTGTTCCTCAAATAAGATACTCCATCTCTCGATTCCATGCATTTTCACCATCCATTCTCATGCCTGGCATTCTCTCCTTCCTCATTGCCACCTTCTGCTTCCCTGCTTTCTTCAAATCCCACCTAAAATCCTATCTTCTGCACAAAGTCTTTCCCAAGCATCCTTAATTCTAGTGCCTTTCCACTATTGATTATCTCCAATTCATTCTGTCTTTAGTTTGCTTACATAGTTGTCTGTTTGTTGTTTTCCCCATTAGATTGTGAGCTTCTTGAGAATGGGAACTGTCTTTTGCCTTTCTTTGTATCCCCAGAATTTAGTACAGTGCCTGGCATATAGTTGGTGCTTAATAGGTGTCTATTGACTTACTGACTGACTGCTTAGGAAACTTCAGATAGCTTCATCAGGAATAGGTCATGCCAGACAAGATTTCCTCATTTGTGAGGTTTCTAAACCAATAGGTAAGGGAACTACTGTAGATATAATTTGCCTAGATTTTAGCAAAGCTTTTGATAAAATATCTCAGGTCACTTTTGTGGAGAAGATGGAGAAACAGGGACGAGATAACAATACAACTATATGGATTTAGAATTGAGTGGCTGGCCAACTTCAAAGATTAGTTTCAAATCAGCGGGTTTGGGATTCTCAGTGGGGTGCTTCAGGACTCTGGGCCTGTGCTGTTTAACACATTTTTATCAAAGACTTAAATAAAGACACAGATGGCATGCTCATCAGAGCAGAGCAGAGGTCACACAGCCAAAAGAGAGGGCTAAAACCCTGGATGACAAAGTCAGGATCTGAAAAGATCTCGACAGGCAAGAGCATTGGGCTGGAACTATTCACATGAAATTCAGTTGGATTAAATGTAAAGTCTGACACTTGGGTACAAAAATTCAACTTCATGAATAAAAAGTAGAGGAAGCCTGGTCAGACAGCAGCTTGTCTGCAAATGATTTCAGTGGTTTAGTAGACTATGAGGTCAGTATGAGTCAGCAATGGGATATGGCAACCGAAAAAGTTAACACAACCTTGGGCAGGGCTTCCAGGAATGGTGAGCTGAGAATGCCACTGTCCTCTGCCCTTGTCAGACCTAGTCGAGAGTGTGATGTTCAGCTCTGGACACTGTGGCTTAAGAAGAACATCGATAAATTGGGGAGTGTTTGGATGAGGACAGCCAAGATGATGATTGACCCAGAGTTCAGGTCATGAGAGCATCTGTTGAAGAAACTGGGACTGTTTCATTGGGAGAAGAGAAGACGTGGGGTAGCTGTCTTCAAGTATTTGAAGGGCTGTCGTTTGGAAAACAATTCTACTTGATCTGTTTGGCCCCAGAGGGCAGAAGTGGGAGCAGCGAGTGGAAATGAAAAAGAGGCACAAAGGGTGGGCTCCCCCTCCTCAGAGGCCTTTTAGGAGAAGCTGAATTATCCAAGATGTTACAGTGAGGATTCCTTTCAGGTATGGGTTTGTACACGATGGCATCTGAAGTCCCTTCCAACTCAAATTCTGTGATTCTGTAATACCTGCACCCCTTCCTTCTCAGGCTGGTGGTGAGAAAAGTGCTTTGGAGACCTTGAAAGCCTAGAGAAGTGGTACCTGTTATTGTGACTCATTATTGCATGTGACAAGTCACGTCTCCCCAACTAGAGGCTTCCATTCTTAGATCCCCTCCCCGTCAGCTTGTTAAAATGCAGTAGATCCCAACAAAATTGGCTGATAGTCAGTGACAATACAGGAAAACAGGAGATGATATTTTATGTGCTAGGAATCACATGTCAGTTTGGTTGAAATGTAGAGCACATAAAGAAAAGTGATTTGCCATCATGCTGGAGAGGTAGAGAGTAGGGAGTAGGGAGAGATAGTAAAGAGGCTACCTTCAGGAATTTATGTTTTATCCTCAGGGCAACAGGGAGTAACCAGAACTTCTAGAGCAGGGGTCAAACTTGTGCTTTAGCAATACCAATTTGGCAACTTTATGGAGGACAGATCAAAGAAGTCCTCCCTGAATCTAAATTTAGGCCTGGCCCCTAAATCTGATTTGTAGGTGTTCATTTTTGACCCCTGGACTCAACCCCTCCCTATGGCCCCAGAACCAGAAAGGTAATGAGGCTAGAGATGAGGAGACCAGTGAAGAGGCTATTGTAATCGTTTCAAAGCTAGGTCACTAGAAGACAGTGATACTCTCAACAGAAACAGGCAAGTTTGGCAGAGGACAGAGTTTGAGGGAAAAGATAATGAGTTCTACGTTGACTTCGAGTTGTCTCCAGGACAACCGTTCACGATGAATAATAGGCAGATTGGAGACGAGTTCAGGAGAGAGGCTAGGGCTGGATATATGGATCTGGAAGGCATTTGTGTAAAGTCGATCATTAAACCTGTGAGACCTGAAGGGAGCACCAAGAGAGAAAGGGTAGAACGAGTTGAAAAGGAAACCAGGGCAGAGCTTCAGCATATACTCCTAGTTATGGGGCAGGATACAGATCATAATCCAGCAAAGGAGATTGAGAAAGAACAATAAGCAATCTGTAAACAATGTGAAGCACCTGTTCTGTGTCAGGCACTGTTCTAAGCCACTGGGGGTACAAAAAGTGGCAAAAGGAGGTCCCTGTCCTCAAAGAGTTTACAATCTAATGGAGACAACATGCAAACAAATATATCGCATCAAATTATATACATAAATGGGATAAATGGGAAATAATTAACAGAGGGAAGGCACCAGACTTAAGAGAGGTTATGGAAGAGTTCTGGTGGAATGTGGGATTTTAATTGGGACTTAAAAGAAGCCCGGGGGGGGGGGGGGCGGTGTCAGTAGTCAGAGTGGAGGAGGAAGAGTGATCCAGGCATGAGGGACAGACAGAGACAATTCCTGGAGCCCAGAAAGATCAAAGGAGGACCAAGAGAGAGCAGGGTCCCAAAACCCGAGAGAGGAGAGAGAATCCAGGAGACAACAGAAGGCAAAAGTTTCAAATGTTGCAGAGACTTTGAGAAGGATGAGAACTAAGAAAAGGCTTGGAGGTTTGGCAATTAAGAGAGAGATCGTTGGTTACTTTGTAGAAAATAGTTTCAGTTGAGAGATAAGATCAGAAGTCCAATCTCAAAGGAGAGCAGAGAGGAAGTGAAGGCAAAGAATGGAAATAGCTTTTTCTGGGAGTTTGGTTGTGAAACTGCGGGGAGAGATGGGGCATATTTGAAGGTCTAGTGAGAGTTGGCTGTTGTTTTTTTTTTTAAGGACAGGGGGTTGGGTGGAAACCTGATCATGTTTGTAGGAATCAGGGAAGGAACTGACAGGGAGAAATTGAAGATTAGAGCAATCAGCTGGAGAAAATAGGAGGGGATGGGATCAAGGACATGCGTACAAGTTGTTAACCTTGGAAAAGGGAAGGGCCACCTCTTCATCAGAGACTTGAGGAAAAGAAGAGAGCATGGAGAATAATGTCAAGGAGTTTTGGTTTATAGAGAAAGCAGAAGAGGGAGTGCATATCGAATGCTTCCACTTTTTCCAGTAAAATATGAGGGGAGGTCTTGAGAGGTTAGGGGGAAGACAATCGTTTGGGAGGCTTGAGGAAAGAAGAGAAGGTTTGGGATGGCTGCCGTGGGGAGCTTCTGAACAAATAAAAGGCCTCCTGATTTGATGCAAATAGGAACTAAATGTATGGAACTTGGTACCCCGCCCCCAGGTGGTAAAGAGGCTGAAGCTGAAAAGACAAAGTCTTCAAAAGGGCTGTGGAGACAAAGCCATGGAGACAGAGCAGGGAAAGAGAAATGTTTATGAGACATTCCTATCTATGTCCACTGCGGGTGGATATTCGGTGCCCCTGAGCACCCTGCTCTCCAACAGGACACTGGCAGCAAGTTCACTTGGTACCACTGAGATAAACAGTACTGAACTGACTCTGACATTCCAGCTTCCTTGTCCTTTAGGGAGCCTTCCAGATATGGATTTATGATCCTAAGTGTGACCTTAGACAAGCCTGTCCCTCTCCTCGGGTCTCAGTCTCCTCCTCTGTAAAAATGAGAGATCGAACTAGATGGCCTCTGAGGTCCTTCCCAGCTGCAGATCTAGGTTCTCAGGTGTGACCTTGGCCAAGCCCCTTTCCCTCCCTGGGCCTGAGTTTCCTCCTCTTTAAGAGGATTGGGTTGGACGTGATGCCCTTTTAGGGTCCCTTCCATCTCTCCAGCTGGGTTTCTCGGTGGCAGTTTCTTTTCTAAAGTGAGTGCTGGGAAAATTCTGAGAGTAGGAGCTGCTGGTGGGTGAGGAGGAGGAGCAAGCCCTTTCCCACACCACATCCCCCGGGCTCCAGCAGGGGGCAGTGCGTGCGGGCTTGGGGAAGGCTGCTCTCGCCGAGGTCAGCATCCATGTCCTCAACGGCAGTTTTGGGGGGCGGGAACAAGGGGCCATCCTCAAATCATTGTCTCCCATCTGTATCTGTGCCAGGTACGGTTCCCCAAACACAGCCCTCTAGCTCAGTTGGCAGCTGGCCTGGTGCGCACAGTGCAAGTCCCGTTCAGGGAATGAGAGCTGGGCTGGGGGTGTACAATTTTACTCCTACGGCCCCCAGGGGGTCTCTGCTGCTGCCCAGCCCACATCTAGCTTCCTGAGTTCGAATACCCCCCACCTACATACTTCTGCAAATTTGGTCTCCCTTGGGGCCTCAGTTTCCCAATCTCTAAAAGAAACTAAAAGACCTCCAAGGTCTCTTCCAACCCTAAATCTATGATCCTGTGATCTATTATCACAAGTCACTTCCTCACTCTCTGGCCCTCAGTTTCCCTATCTGTAAAATGAGAGAGTTAGATTAGAACCACAAAGGACCCCGCCACCTCTAAAATTTCATGATACCAGGAGGTAGGTCATGCAAAAAGGATTGTCTCCGTTTTACAGAAGAGAAAACTGGGTCCCAGAGAGGGATAATGATTTGCCCAAGGTCACACAGGTAGTAGGTAGCAAATATTAACTCTAATCTCCTGATTCCTAGCCTGGACCCCTACCCGCCCCTTCCACCTCTCCCCCACGCTGAGGGAGCAGCCAGGGCCCAAACTCAGGCCATCTGATAATTAAGGGTCCAAATCTCAGGACAAAGCAAGAGCAGAAGGAAAATACATTTGATCTGGTATTTTGGGGATCCACAGGGACCAGTGAATGTCATTTAACCTATAAAGATGTGCATTAGCCTCTGGCTGCTGGTTTGGCTGGTGCCAGGGACAGGGGATGAGGCTGTAGGGTGAGTTCTTTACTCCATTGTTCTCACCCTCCCTCAGAGTAGGCCCATTTGCAAACAGATTCACTGGTTGGGGCTGCCTGTGAATGGAGCCCCTTGTGTTTAGTACTGCTTGGTCTAGGGTGGGTTTGCAGCTCCCCTAACAAGACTACTGCCATAGGGAGCCACGACCTACTCTCCCCTCAAGGAGGCAGAACAAGCAGGTTTGTGTCCTAGGCAGGCACAGCCTAGAGAGGGAGCAAAGTGTTTGGGGGGTGGACAGTGCTGGGGTAAGTGAAGGCTCTGGCTCCCCCCATCTGCCTCTACCTGGAGTCCCCCTTCCGTGGATCAGATCAGTCAGCCTAGACCTAGGACAATCAGGCAGGCAAGCAACAGACATTGATGCAGCCCTTACTATGTGGCAGGGACTGTGCTAGGTTCTGGGGATACAAAGGAAGGCAAAAATAGTCCCAATCATCAAAGAGCTTACATTCTTATAGGGGAGACATGTTGTTGTTGTTGTTGTTGTTGTTGTTCAGTCATGTCTGACTCCTCATGACCCCATTTGGGGTTTTCTTGACAAGAGATACTGGAGCGGTTTGCCATTTCCTTCTCCAGCTCATTTGACAGATGAAGAATGGAGACAAACAGGGTTCAGTGACTTGCCCAGGGTCACACAGCTAGTAAGGCTCTAAGGCTATATTTGAACTTAGGTTTTCCTGTCCCAGAACCCTAACCACCACACCACCTAGCTGCCCCTTTTAGGGGAGATTATGCATATATATATATATATATATATATATATATATATATATATATACACACACACATATCTATATACATGCACACATGTATGTATATATGTATGTATGCATAAGATACATACAAAGTAGATAGGAGGTAATCTGAGAGGGGAAGGTCCTAGCATCTGGGGGGAATGGGAAAGATCTCCTACAGAAGATGAACCTTGAGCTGAGTCTGGAAGGAAGCCAGGAAAACCAAGAGAAGAAGGTGAGGAAGACAGAGGCCCCAGCCAAGGGGGAATGCCAAGCCACAGAAACAGGCTAGCTATATCTCCCCCTCAGGGTCCTTTAATGCTTTCAGCACAAGCCCCCAGTCTGATATGTTCTATCCATCAATCACTAGCTATAGTTAGTTTCTCACTTATATCATTGACTAACCCCCATATGATTAGTGCCCCCACTATCAATTTAACCAGTCAACATCAATTTTAGCTTTTACAAAGGGATACCTACTGGGAAAATATAGCAAGAACAGCAATTACAAATACATTCCTCTGAGCCAGAAACACATCCTTCCTCAGTCCCTGGGGAGAATGGATTCAAACTTAGAACAGTTGCTACGAAGCACACACCCCAATAGATTCAATTCCAAATGCAGCATAGCCTCTGAACAAGTCACTCTCTTGCTGCCCTTCCTAGCTGCAGAACACTGCATGTAGGCATCAGTCTACTGCTGGGCTGGCTCCTGTACGCAACCTGGCTGCAGGCACAACTCTACCTTGGATCCCAATTCCCAAGCTTCTAGTGCCTCACTCTTCTGGCCTTTCAAAGCTCAAGCTATCTCCAAAACTCCTTCACCTAACACCAAGAAAAAACAAACTCAGAGAGGCAACAGAGGTACCATGTATTTTTGTGTGGGCTTGGGTAGGGGAGGAGGGAATATAGACCCCCCCCCCATGATCTCTCTCCCATCTGAGAGGCTTATAGAAGAAGGCCAGCTTGGTCAGTTAGTGCCTTTTGTATCCATTCCCAGTTCCTCTTTCCCACACAGTAAGAGGACAGGAAACAATCATAGACTACCTATGCATGCTCCAAAGTCCACATGTGTGATTGAATTAGGCACAGTATGATGTCCATGCTCGTAAAGACTGAGCTCTTGTTGACCAGTCCCCCATTACTCTAGCTTGGTTGTTCTATAGGCAGATTTTTACCAGGAGTTAGTCAGTGGTAATCCAAGGTGAAACAGGAAATGGCTAATTAGCAGCCTTTCAAACTGAGTGATATCCTGAGGAGAATTTAACTACTAGTCTCCCAGAAGATTGTAACTGTGATGAACTTTGGCAAGGACACACATCAGGGTCATGCTGGATGGGAAGTGTAAATGGATTTCAATCTACACTGTTCAGCTTCCAAAATGATGAAATTACAAATCCATTTGAGTTTTACGTTGAGTAATAAATCTTGTTTAAATCATTCTGTTAATGCACTCTGTATTTCTCTATGTATTTAGCATTTCTTTCTGCATAGGAATAAACTACCTATACCATACCTGATTTACATTGTGAATTGGGTACCTCTTTTACCTCCCCCATTTTAGGGAAACTTTAGACTTTTGAGCCATAACTGTTACTATTATTAGCTTCATTCCTGGAACTCTGGGGTGGGGCTTTGTTAGCAAGCCAATGAATGTGTGAATGAGTCTAATTCTGCTAATTAGATGTCAGGCTTCCCTGGGACTGAACCCAGTCCACAAACCAGTACAAACAGCAATGGCTGAGTTTAGAACAGGGAGTGGGACAGAATTTCTGCCCCTGTGGGCCCAGTCGAGCTGAGCCAATCCTCTTTCTGCCAGCCCAAATGCTTCTCCTATAATCAGCCATTGCCTCTCCAGGAGCACCACAGCTAGCATCTGTAGACATCCTAGAACCTTCAGAACTTTCAGAATTCACAGAATTGTAGTGAGTCCCGGACATGTCCACCATGGGATGTCTGCTCCCCTAAGGTCAAGAAAGAATAAGGAGAGAAGGAGTAGAGGTGACCAGGGCCCCCATGCAAGTTTGCCTCGTTGCAGCCTCCAGCAACTGACTGCCATGTGGGCAGGATCACCATGACACTGAGATGGAGAAGAACCTTACCATGACCGTCCCCTCCCTGGAGTCCCATCTGGAGAGCTACCTGGGGAGCCATAGCCCAGAGAAAACTAGCTAGAAGATGTCCTTTTCATACATGCAATACCTTCTCCACCGTAGCTGTCACAGGGCAGGGGCAACGACTGAAGGACCACTCAGAGTACCAAGTCATAGTAAAGGGCTAAATCCTTTCAACAATGGCCTCAAAAAGCCCCACGTTGCCATGAAGGTGGCTAGATTCAGAAAGCAGTTCTCCTGAAAAGGATCTAAGAACTTCATAGCGTGATAAGTGTGACAAGTGAAAAAAAAAGCTGATGTAATCTTGGGCTCCATTAAGAGATTCATAGTGTACAGAATTCAGTAAGGTGAGAGATAGCACCCCTGTCTACCTTTCTCAGGCCTCATCTAAAGCAGTGTGTTCAGATTTGGGCACCACATTTTAGGGAAGCCATTGGTTAGCTGGAGGATGTCCACAGAAGGGCAGCCAAGATGGTGAAGGACCATAAGACCATATAAGATGAGGATCACTTAAAGGAACTGGGCATGTGGAGCCTGGAGAAGCCTCGGAGGGGACATGACAGCAGTCTTAAAGTATTGGAAATACACATACAAAAGAGAGATTAGACTTGTCCCACTAGTGTGGGGGAGGGCAGCAGGGCTGGGAGCAGGAGATGAGAGTGTCACGGAGGCAGAGTTTGGCTCCATGAAGAGAAAAGTTGATAACGGTGAGAGCTGCCCGGAGATGGAATGAGGGGCCACATTGCTCACCTGAGGCCTTGCAGTGGGCCCTGGATGGAGACTTAGAAGAGAGCATTGTAGGGGAGATCCCCGTGAGGTACCCATTGGACTCTATGGTCTGTGAGAGCCTTATCCCCCAAAATAGAAATGGTTGTTGAATGAATGGAAATCAACTTGAACAGAAAGACCTGAAGTGGGGAGGTGGCAATTGGGAATGAAGAGGAGTGCTACCGTGGAAAGATCACTGGACGGGGAGTCAGAAGACCTAGGTTCCCATCCTGGCTCTGTCACTTACTGGCAGTGTGACCTTGCACGAGTCTCTTCCCTTCTTTGGACCCTAGTTTCCTCACCTGTAAAATGAGGGGGTTAGACAAGACGGTCCACAGGGTCCCTTCCAGCTGTAAAGCTATGACCTTATGTGTGACCTTAGACAAGTCACTTCCTTTAATCATGAGATCCTAGTTCTAGAGCAGGAAGGGCCCTCAGAGACCATCAAATCCAACTTCCTCATTTTACAGTGGAGGAAACTGAGGCCCACAGAGGGGAAGGGACTTGTCCAAGGTCATACAGGTAGTAAGCATCAGAGACAGAGTTTGAAACTGGGTCCTCAACTACAGAATCATCATTCCCTTCCCCTGCAAAACACAGCCTCCTTCTCTGTACCTCAGTTTCCTTATCCCTAAACCCAGGGGGTTAGACTAGACAAACTTCTAGGTTTCTTCCAGCTCAGATATCCCATAATCCTCTAACCTGTGTCTGCATTGGGAGGAGGAGGGGGCCCACAAAGGGAGGATTGAGGGAAGAGGGGGGAGAGGTATTTTTGCTGGGGTCAGGCTCTGGGGAGCCTTCTGAGTTTTGCCTGAGCTGAGCTCCAAAAAGCTCTTCTCATCCATTGCTCCTCCTCCTTCTCCTCCTTCTCCCCCTGGCCAACTTTTGCAATTGGAAATAGCTGGGAGCCCCTGCCAGACACAGGGAAGAAAAGACACAGTCAGTCTGCCTGAGGTCTGTTCAGACACACCCTTGCCTGCAATTTGGCTATTGGGGGAGGCCTCAGCCACAGGCTGCTGGAGGGGAGAAAAGCAGATTCCAGCGGCCAGCTAAACTTGTCTAGCCTGGATTCCTCTAGGAATGGGAAGAAACAGCCAAAGGAGACTGTCCCAGAAAGCTCGGGGCTTCTGTTGCTATCCAAACGACTCCTTCGTTCCTTGAAGATGAAGCTTCCACATCAAGCAGACTGGTGTCCTTGGGAGACTGGAATTCCAAGCCGTCGGCAAGTGTCCGATCGGTCGCCAACTTCGGTTTGACCTTGGGTAAGTCTTTTCTTCTCCCTAGCCCTCAGTTTCCTCTTCTGTAAAATGAGGAAGTTGCATGAGATGACTTTGCTGAATTTGGAGTCACAGGACCTCAGCTGGAATCCTGACAGTGTCACTGACTACGTGAGTGACTGTGGGAAAGTCTCTTCCCCTCCCTGAGCCTCAGTTTCTTCATCTGTAAAATGAGAGGGTTGAGCTAGATAGTTTCTGAGGTCCCTTTCGGATTTCACTGTGTGATCCTACAATCTCTGGGGTCTATCTTGGGCATTCTACGTCCCCTGTTCTAAGATCCCTTTCGGCTCTGACATTCTACACTCTAATGCAGGGATTCTTAAACTTGGGTGTCCTGGGCCCTTTGAGTAATCAATCTGGTGAAGCCTATGGCCCCCTTCTCTGAATCAGGTTTTTAAATGGATAAAGGGTTGTACATAGGATTACAAAGAAAACCAATTTTATTGAGATACAGTTATCAAGATGTTTTTATTTAAAAAGTTTACAGACCCCAGGTTAAGAATCCTGGCTTAAGGTCCCCTCCAACCCTGACATCTTCTGTTCTACATTCTAAGGTCTCTCCCAGGACTGGTATGCTATATTAATAATAGTAGCTATAATCTATCTAGTATTTTCTGGTTATAAAATGTTTTACATGCATGATCTCATGTGTTCTTGTGAGGTGGGTACTATTATTATCTGCATTTGAAATTGCAGAAAACTGAGACAGAGATTAGTACCACAGCCAGAAGCTGAACTCAGGTCTCTCCTGATGCCAAGTCCACCTTGGCTGCCTTAATTTACTAGGTTCCTGGGGCCTTTCTAACTCTGTGGAACCCATATATTCCTGTGCAGTGAGCTACTGCACGCCTAGAATTTTCCACAGCGAAGATTCTAGAACAGAACCTGGGATCACATGACATGGGTGAACCAATGAGGGGCTGGCTCTGAACAGCTTTCCTGAGGGTTTGTTGCTTGGTTTGACACCTTGGTTCTGACATTTTGGAATACAGAGTTAGACTGGGCTAAGCTAGGCTGTGGTGGTCGGGGCAGAGCTGGGGTGGGCCCTAATGGGTTCATTTGGGCTGGGCTACTCTGGGTAGTGGTAGGCTGAGTTGAGCTGAGCTGATCAGGACAGTGATGAACCAAATTGAGCCAGGCTGACTCTTTTCTTCTTGTGTTTCCTTTGAAGGTCTCCCATCAGTTCACTTTCTGGCTTGCCAAGCAAACGTAAAGATCCTCCAAGGCTCTGTCTTCAATCTGACCCTGTTCTCTGTAGGTATTCAGTTAATCATACCTGACTGAAGATTTTCAATGGTTCCCCGTTTCTTTGGCTCATAGGACTTTGAGCCCCTGCCTTGCCTTTCCACCCCTGCCCTGCCACCTCCCTAACTGGCAACAGCTTCCCAGTGTACCCCGGGTTCTCTGCATCCCTGCTTCTTCCATCCTGCTCCACCCCTAACCTTTCACAAGGCCTTGTATCCGAAGGTCTTCTCCTTCCTGCTCATCTCCACTGTCCTGTGGCTGTTTTCTGCGCTTTGTCCCTCACCACCAAAACTGCTAGCTACAGCTCTGACTCTGATGAGGATCCTGCCTGGGGTCCTCACTCTGACGAGGAACACGCAAGCTGCCTTCCCTGTTTCTGAGATAAGATACAAAGAGTGAGATCCCAAGGCAAGGACTGAAACCATCTCTTCTCTCAAACCCTCCCCCCCCCCCCCTGCTCCAGCCCCCCAGGAAGGCCCTTAGTAGCTGGGAGATCTCTGGGCTGGAACAGGATAGAGCATGTGGAATCATTCAGACATCAAGGGGCTGGTAACACCCAGTGATACAGAGCTGGGCCCCCACCAGCAGCCTTGGCTATTGCTACCACCCAGCTCTCTTCCTTAGTCATGCTCCTGGGTTGCAGACACAGCCCAGAACTCCCCTAGAGTGGGATTTTGTCCTTTTTTGGCCCAGACACTGTCTATTGTGTGAGAGTGGCATGCATCCTTTGTGGGACTGGGACCTATTAAATAATGGGGGGGTGCCATCCAAACAATAAGCAGCCTGCACAGAATGAATTACAGTGTGAGAGCTGGATGGCACCTCAAATCAGCCTGTCTCTCCCCATCATGTGACTGCATAGGGGGCTCCCCTACAGCTTCTCTCTTGGCCATCAAATGCTCCCTCACTGGGACCCTCAGAAAACATACCCAGGGTCACTTTATTCCTCTACTCATGGTGGCAGAGTAGAGGGAGACTCTTCTCGCAAGCCCAAGAGCAATTTCAACCCCTAGAATGTTCTGAGATATTCCAGAGCGCTCCCTCACTGACTACTATGACGACACCTCACAGCAGGGAGTCAGGATGATCTGGGTTTCGAATCCTGCTTCAGACACTAGCTGTGACCCAAGGCAAGTCACTTCATTTCCCTGGTAAAATGAGGGGGTTGGATTCAATGATCCCCAAAGTTCCTTCCAACTCTAACCCTATGATCGTGAGACTATGACATCCAATTGCCTTAAGGCTAGCTCCTAATCTCCCACCTTCTATCCGAGGCACACAGGTGGAGAGCAGCAAAATGGCCTCTTTGTGATCAACCCTATTCTTCTTCTCTGATGGGAAGATTTTAGAGCCATAAGGATTCTTTTTTTTTCCATAAGGATTCTTAGCCGCCTAGTTCAACCTCCTTATTTTACAGAGGAGGAAACGAAGCCCCAGAGGAGTTTAATGACTTGACCAAAGTCATACAGATAGCAAGTAGCAGAGCCAGAATTTAGACCCAGGTGATTTCAAATCCCATCAGGTTTTGCCACTTCTTACCTGTGTGACCTTGGTCTGGTTACTTCCCTTCTCTGGGCCTCAGTTTCCACCTCTGTCAAATTAGGAAGTGGATCTAAATGACTTCTGAGGTCCTGGAAATTTGACAAGCCAGAGCCTGGGCCCAAAGAGAAATGGACCCCTAAGCCTGAAAGAAATCAGCCTTTGGACAGAGCAGAGATTTGAATGAGCTTTCTTTCTGTTTCAGGTTACCACCCCATGGGAGAGAATAGAAAGGATGGTCAAAGGGAAGCTGAGGTAAGCTATTTATCCCTAGGCTGGCTGGCTAGTTGGAGCCCCTCTGGTAGGGCCTCCTACCTAGGCACTGTAGGGAGAGGAACTGTCCAGAAGATGGTGGAAGAGTAAGAGAGAAGCACCCCTCTGAGTCCAAGCCTGTGATGATTATCTCTGATTGACAGATTCTGAATCAATCAGGGAACATCTGAGGCAACCCCAGAGGGGTTGCACCTATGGGAGACTGTGGGGCCTGGGTGGTGGATGGTCTCAGATGGTAGCCTGAGCAGATAGCATGCCATTCTTTGCAAATAAGAATGCCACAAAGGGTCTCCAATGTGGAGCTGGATCTTTGGGAGACAGAATGGGGTTCATAGGATTCATAGACATAGAGCTGGTGGGTGGGCTAGCAGGGTAAAAGGCTCAGTTATCCCAGGGCTTCTGGACTGGAGAAGGACTAAGACCCAATGTTTTCATATCAAACTTCTTATTGTGAAGAAGAAGAAGGAGGAGGAGGAGGCGGAGGAGGAGGAGGAGGAGGAGGAGGAGAAGGAGAAGGAGAAGGAGAAGGAGAAGGAGGAGAAGGAGAAGGAGAAGAAGGAGAAGGAGAAGGAGGAGAAGGAGAAGGAGAAGGAGAAGGAGGAGGAGAAGGAGAAGAAGAAGAAGAAGAAGAAGAAGAAGAAGAAGAAGAAGCAGAAGAAGAAGAAGAAGAAATATATGACCATAGATTTAGAGCTGGAAGAATCACCTGGTAGAGCCCTCTCACTTTGCAGAGAAGGAAACAGGCTCAGGAAAGGAAAGGGGCTTGTCCAAGGTTACACAAATAATGACAAAGTGATGAAGGCAGGATTTGAACCCAAGGCATTTGGCACCAAATCTTTCTGCTGAACTACTTTGCCCCCTTAGGTACAATATTCGAGAGGGTTCACATTTCATCTGCTAGTTCTCATTTGGGCCCTCTTACCACCAATTCAGGGAGGGAGCACAGGTATTATCTCCATTTTATAGATGAAGGGACCCATAAAACAGAAGTGACTTGCCTAAGGTCACACTGATAATAAATGGCAGGGCTGGGATTTGAATCCAGTTGCCAGGCTGCCTTCCCTATTCGCAGCTTCTCAGTGGAGGGAGCTCCCTGGGCCCCGGGTTGGATCAGAAATCCCTACTCGTTGGCAGGCCTCTAGAACACATTCAGGACATGGCTGCCTGGGTCCTCCATCTTGTGGCTGCTCTTGTGTGCCTCTGTAGCTCAGGATTAACCAATCAGCTGAGGCAGGTCCCCTTTTGTGAGCTCCGTACCCCTCTTGTAAATAAGCATGCGATCTTTGAGGGGAAAACCAGCACTGACTTACTTACAGGAGTTTGCTACCCCCCCCCCCCCCCCCCGCCACTAGCACACCTAACTTTTGGCTGGCCCTGAACCCAGGTAGAGCTGGCCACTGAGGCCCTGGGCAAGACGTGAGCTGGGAACTTTCCTTTCAGGGGAGAGGAGAAAGTTGGAGCAGGGGAATGAGAGCCAAGGCAGATGGCAGGCCTGGGCAGGTTGACCCAGGAGGGAGGAAAGGACGGAAGCCACTAAAGAAATAAACAGGCCCAGCAAAAACTGTTTTCTATCTGTGTGGTCAGTAGGTTGTCGATGACTCCCCCAGTCCTGCCCTAACCGAGCCCAAATCAGTATCACCCCTCTGGAGGCTCGGAAGGTTGGCTCTGTGTGAAGCTGGCTGTTATCAGATCACAGGACTCAGGGTTTAGAAGGGGTCTGGACAGATCATGCATTCCACCTCTCTCATTGTTTTTTTGCTTAGTTTGGGTTTTTTTTTTAAGTTTTTTTTTCTGCTAAAATTGTATTTGAACAGCTATAAATGTTCAGCCCTAGGAACAAGAGCCAGAGTCCAAGCAAATGAAGCAGGATCCCCAAACAAAAGAGCATAACCACAGAGAACTCCATGCAATTAAACAAAACACCACCAAGAAAGTGGTTGTCAAGACTTTGTCGACACGGCTGGACCAGAGGTCTCAGGGAAATGCAGACCACGTGTGTAAGCAGAGAGGGCATTCCAAGGCCCAGAGATGTTACACAGCTTGGAAGTGACAGAGCCAGGATTCAAACCCAGGACCTCTGGCCCTCTCTACCCTGTTCCTGGTGCTGCTTAGCTGATCATGTTTCCTTCAGGGAGGGAGGGCAGGCTCGCAGCACACAGGGCCTCTCTCCTCCGGCTGGTGTTGCCAGCCCCTAAGTGGTTTCCTTCAAACCCCTGCCACACCCCCACTAATTAGCTGCCCACTCATGTCCCTCTGTGTCTCTGGGCTCTCCTCCTTCCCACAGGCCCATTGCTCCTTGGCTATCTGGGCCACGCACATTTGAGGTTAGCTGGCCTTGATCCAGGCTAGATTTTGTTTGGTTATTTCCTGACCTTTTCTTCAAATCATCCCAAGCCCCTACAAGACTCTACCTTCAGTCTTGGCTGATTTGTGAAGCTTCATTGGTGTCCTGTTTATTGGGGTCCTCCAGGTTGGGGTTTTTTTTCTCAGTGAAGCTGCTGGCAGATACAGCCTGTGTATCTCCTGGGCCCTTAGCTCAGATGCTCCAGCTAGCCTGCTAATGAGGTCAAGGGTATGGGCTCCATCCCCTAGTGGGGCCAGTGAACTTTGTTCTGTTCCATCCCTGACTGAGAAGCCAGCCCCACAGTTAGGCCCCTGCTCAGATACAAGAAGGGCTGGAGAAGATAAGCAGCCCAGCAAGAGGCAGGAGACCTGAGTTCAAATCTAAGCTCTGTGGCTTTCTACCTGTGTGATCAGGGTCAAGGTGGTGAAGTAGATAGTGGTTTGATATGAAGGCCTGGGTTCAAATCCAGCCTCAGACACTTACTAGCCATGTGATCCTAGGCAAGTCACTTCACCTCTGTTTGCCTCAGTTTCCTCATTTGTAAAATGGAGATAATAATAGCACCTGCCTTCTAGGGTTGTTTTGAGGAGCAAATGAGACATGTAAAATGCTCTGTAGACTGTATAAATGCTATCTGTTCGCCATTTGGGGGTCTCACTTCTCACATGGATGAGTTGAACTATATGCTGTCTAGCTCTAAACACTATGATAAAGTAGGAATCAGGTTAGAAACTGCTGCTAATGTTCCCAAAGTGCCAAACCTGGGGATTGGCTGCAATGGGAGCCAGAGTGGAAAGGGCACCGATAATCTGTGTTCGGATCCTAACCCTGACACTTACTAGGCAGATGACCTTGGGAAAGTCACTTCCCTGCTCTGAGGCCAAGCTGCCTCACCTGGAAAATGAGAGTTGAGTTAAATGATTGTTAGCCTTTCCAGATCAAAAGGTAATCATCTAGGGAAAACAGGCAACCCTTCCCTGAGGTAGAGCCAGGAAGACTTTACTCCAGAGGGTCAAATTTCAGCCCTTTCCTCCCTTTCTACATAGGGACTATTGTTCTAAAATCATCAGTAAGAGTGGACCACAAGACTGAAAGACAGACTGGGGATGAGCCACAGTGGGGACAAGTAATGAAAGTTACTTCCATCCAGATCTCAGCCCTAAGGTATGATGAAATAGACATGTGCTGGGAGATGGCCAGCCATTGTGTCCTGGGTCCTTCATGCCCAGGTCTGATGAGGTCTTTGTGCAGACATTGAGGGCGCTGACTGACACGTCTCCTTAATAGGGCATTGCCATGGGCACGTCACAGAGCCTTTGACACCACATCATTGATGACTGAGTTCATACCCCTCAGCTACATCCTTGGGGGGATAGTCCCTGGAGAGAGCTCTGGCCATCTGTGCCTTGGAGGGAGCTATATGACCCAGGGGATGACCGAGGAAGGACACATGGTGGAGCGGTGAGTTCCTTGCCCAAACTGGGATCTTGGGACTGCAGGAAAAATGAGCTGGTAGGTGGAGAACGTTGGTGGGAGAACAACATAGATGCTTTGGGATCAAGTCATCTGGACCAAGCGGGAGTCAGAGCTGAGGATCAGCCAAGGACAGAGCCATGGTATAGAGGAGCAAACCCAGACCTCACCAATCACTGGTACTATGGGTCCTGGGGAGGGTGGAAGAAGCTTCTTTCTTACTGCCTACTTTTCTCTTGTGGATGTGTGAGTGTGGGGAGATGCCCTTGGGGAGGGGACAGAAGGGAAAGGGGGAAGGCCCACCCAGGGTAGTACTAGAAGTCTGGAGGGTTATATAGGTCCATGAGACATGATATCCGGACCTACCAGAGGGTAATCAAGCCTGCTGCTTGAATCTCTAACTGCCCTTGGTGGGGGGAGCAGAGCACTATATGAGGTGGCATGGAATCTTCAGTGGATCCATGATCTCATCAGTTTAGAGACTCACTCCATTAGTAAAGAAGGTGACCTATTAGTGCCAGTATTCTCATGAGGCCATAAATCAGGAAGCACTGAGATCTCAGGCAACCCACCAGGCAATGAAGAGGCCCGGCAGCTGTAAGTAGGCAACGGAATGTGGGTGCCAGTGCTGAGCACAAGCTCTGGAATGGCCAGGTGTTGATGGGATGGACTGTGTCTCTGAGGACCAGCCTAGCTAGCTAAGTGTAGAGAGGCCCATCATTAGAAGTTTGGTGGCCCAGTGATGAGCTCCTTGGTCACAAGGCCCAGGAAATTAGTTCTTTAAAAAACTGCCTCTCTGGTCCTGATGGAAATTCAAACTCTCCATGAGCTCCCTTAGAAAATCTGCCCTGCCCCCTCTTCCTCCCATCCCCTGGGCACCTGCCTCTCCTTCTCATCCCCCAAAGCAAATAAGCGCCATGGTAAACAGGACAAAACTCATTGGGAAGAAGCCCAGCCAGAGAAGGAGGGGAAGGGGGGGGGCTGGGCTCTTGGTAGGGCTGGGGTTTCCTAGAAGGCAGAGGGGAGGAGGCCAGTTTCCAGGTTGGCCTCCAAGTGGCTGGAGAGGAACGAAGAGGGAAGTGGCGGCATCCTCCCTTTGTGGTCTATAATTAGCCTTTCCACCACCTGCGCAGGCCATGAGCATGACTCAAGGCTCTACTCCCCTCTTCATCCCCCTCCACAAACACATTTCAGGGCCTGCCTTTTTTTTCCAAGATCACAAGATTCAGAGCTGGAAAAGAAATGGGGAAAAGGAAACTGAGGCCCAGAAAGCAGAAGGCACTTACCCAAGGCCATTCACAGTAAGCCTCAGAGATGGATTTTGAACCCAGATCCTCCAAGTGCTAGTCCAGTATAAAATTGATTGGGACAAGCATTAAGATGGCAGCCCAGGGTCCTGGGGTCTCAAGAAGGTCAACAAATGGCAGGATGGAACACTCCCTGAGGTGTGCAAGCTGAGTCAGAGGGGAGCTCCCTGTCCTGCCATTGGGAAGCAGTGACTCCCATGCCAGGCGGGCCAGGCCTTGGGCACCTGCAGGGCCAAGAGCCATCGTCTGATTCCTCACATCCTCCAAATCAGAGCAGTCTTGCATCCCCAAGCCAGACCCACACAGTCCTTATTTGACACACAAGCCATGTGCCTGAAACATTGCATGCAGATTGAACTTTGGGGAATCAAATCCTGCTTTGGGGGGCCCCTGGGAGATTGCTACCGAGAGAAATTCTCTAGCAGATCTTTCCATTCCACTCAATGCTTTGCTTGCCTGGTCTTCAAATCCCTGGAGCTCTTCATGTAGCATGGCGTCAGAGTTGGGGTCCCTTACCTATAGGTAAGTCCTGGACTTTTGAGATGTGTGTCTGTCCAGTAGTGGAGAAACTCATTTACCTTCCTTCTGGAGGAGTTTGTGGCCCAGCTGGGCAGACGAGAGACTTGGGCTAGCATAATAGAAAGACCTAGGTTTGACTCCTGCCTTACTTAACAACAACCACCACCACAATAGTATGTAACATGTATATAGCTCTGAGCCTCCCTGTACCCCTCAGTAGAATGAATCAATTGTGTACTTATTTATTCAATACCCAGTCTACAGGGGAAGTAATAGCACCTCCCCTCCCAGGGTTATGGTGAGGATCAAATTAAATATAATCAAATGAGATAAAATTCTCTGCAAACCTTAAAGTGCTGTAGAAGTGTGAACTCTTATTACTACGTATGACAGAATTAGCAAGGACTATAGCATAATACACAGTGTTAAGCTGGAAGGCTGTGGTGTCTGTCATGCGGGAGGTGGGTAGATGGTCATGGACTGGAGTAGTCATGAGAAGCTTCACGGAGGTAGGATCAGGCAAGGTTTGCCCAGCATCCCATGGATCCTCTTCCCCACCCCCAACCACCACCCTGCTGTTGGATTTCTGCCTTTCCCCCATGATCATAGGATGTCAGAAGAAAGGGTCTTAGAGATCATCTAATCCAACCCCAAGGCCCAAAAAAGTGAAGAAATGAAGCAACTGGTTCAAGGATACATAGAGGAATATGTTGGCAGAGCCCAGATTCCAACGCGGGCCTCTTGCCCCTCAGCCTGGTATTTTTCCACTGACTGGACCACACTGCCTCTTCTGTCCCAGGCTTCTTCAATCTCCCTCCCCAATTCCCACTTCTGTTCGCTGGGCCTCCCCCCTAACTGTGGTTAGCTGCTGAGGGAAACCCTGGCCCAGCTTCCCAAGCTCTAGGGGTGAGAGGAGTAGGATGAGCTGGAGCAGGGCCAGACCACAGGGCATGGCTGCCCAGCCAAGGGCGAAGCCCAGAGACCAGTACCGACCCCAGACAGAGGCAGCTGCTGCCGTCGCCTTCAAAATAACACAGTTGAGGTTTGCTCCTCCTTTGGGGTTTCTCAACTGTTTCCATTTCTATTATGCCTTTGTGTTTTCTTTCTTCCCCCAAACCCCCACCCCTTCCTTTTCTTTTTTTCATAGTCCTAGGACTCAGGCTTGGCAGTAAGGCCACGGTGGACAGATTGTACCAGACAAAATTGTGAAGTCAGTAAGGTTAGGGTGAGCTCCCCTGTTGGGATTTCCCACCTCCATGGTGGCCAGTGATCTCATGCTGCCCCACATTGGTGTCCCTGGGCAAGTCCCTTCTCCTCCCCAGCCTCCATTGTCTTCTTCTATAAAAGGGGATAGATGGGGGGAGAATACATGAATTCAAATGGTAGAGTTAAACTCGGTGGCCTCTGGGACCCTTCTAGCTTGAACATGCTGCAGAAACTAGTTTTTGCCTTCTTTGAGAACAGATATTAAGGCACAAAAGTGGTCATTGACGTCCAGCCTCCCAGAGGGGATCTAAGGCAGCCCACACTACAAGAAACTGAACTCTGATTTCTCACCACTCTTCTGCCTTTTTTCCTCTTGACTAGATCCACATGTGGAATGAATTGGAGGCCCTTCCTCATACTGCCTGCCCTCCTGGAGGAATTTCCATCTGATCGATGTCCTTCTTGAACTGTGGTGCTGCGATCTTGCTATAATCCTCCAGATGGCTTCGCCAGGCCTGAGGAGAGCAGGGTTATCACCTCTGTAGCCAGGACATTGAGGCCCCTCTCTCTTTCGGTGCAGACCAAGAACATGTTAGCCCCTGAAAGCATTTCCTGGGCTGTATTCCAAGGCCAAACAATTGTAGTATTTGTGCATCCCTGCCATTAAATTCCTATCACAAGATAATTGTGTTGGATTTGGGCCTTTTCTGGCAAAAGCTTGACTTGTAGCATGCATGGCAGAAGGAAGGTTGCACACATTTAGGCACAGTGGGTAGCTAGCTTATATAGTATGAGTTGAGAATCCTGTCTGTCCCCAACTCTCTCATCCAGCAGCTTGTTTCAGCAACATTCTCCCTTCTTACTTGATCTAAAAGTACCCTCAGCATCCTTCTTTTGGGTTAGGCAACACAAATGAGGGCATTGTCTCCAGAAGGCCCACTTTCAAATAGAATTATTATAAATAATTACTTAGGAAGGCAGGGAGGCCTTGTAGCCATCCCCCTTTAGTACACCAGCAGAGGCAGTACAGCATGGGAGGGGATGGGGGATGAGGAGGGCTGATTGGATGCAGAAGACCTGGGTTCAGATCCTAGCTACTTACTAGCTGTGTGACCTTAGGCCGATCACTTCACTTTTCTGGGCTTCAGTGTTTTCATTCATAAAATGAGGGGGTTGGATTACATCAGCGGTTCAAGGCCTTTGGACTCCTTGGGCCGTGTCTAGTGAAGCCTCCAGACCCCTTCTCAGAATAAAGTTTTTAGGCGTAAGATAAAATACATGGGATTATACGGGAAACCAGTTACAGTTATCTCTTCCACATCTTGACTTTCCTCATCTTGGTTTCAATACATTGTGGATCAGCATAAGAAATTAAATGGGAATTTTGGGGGAGTTTTGCAGAAGCCGCAGACAACATGCGAAGGCCAGCAGACAGCACAGGAAAAGTTTAGAAACTCAGAAATGCACAAAATCTATGTACAGTATTGTATAACATCAACATATTTTGTCTTTTAATACCGTAATAATCCAGACTTCTTCTCTGGTATGAAGGGAGGGCCAAAAAATTATACGCAGATTTTCCAGATCACAGGAGCACTGAGCCCCCAGACCGGCGATGTGGAAGGGATAACTGTATGTTGAAATACAGCTGTTGAAATATTAAAGAAAACAAGTTCATCGACCCCCGGTTCTGAACCCCTGCCCTGGCTGGTGTCTGAGGTTTCTTCCAGCTCTACACCAATGATGCTATTATTTTGTTGCCCTGGTTTGCTAGTTCCCACCTTAGAAGACACAGAGCTTGACGGAAAGGAGATGCAGGTTGGGCAAAGAAGTAAGGCCTAGACAGAGGGGATTAGGGCAAAGACAACGGTAAGGGGATGGAGTTGAGGGCAGAAATTGCTTAGGGCCTGAGTATTGGGAGACCTGGCTTTGAATCTCAGCTCTGACCTAGTTTCGGGTGAAATCACTTTGTCTCTCTTATCTTTGGTTTCCTCTTCCCTCCTTGGGGTCCATGACTCTTATACTACCTGCCTAAAGCGGCTCTTGTGGCAATAGCATTTTGGGCACTGTAGAAATGGAAGGACTTGTGGGGCCTCTCCAAGCACCCTGAGGTCAGAGCTGCGGCCTGGGTGCTAGGAGGGCCAGAGGTTAAGTCAGGATTCCTGCCCCTTGGAAGGATCATGTGATGTCAGAGCTGGAAGGGAGGACCCTTAGAGAAGGGGAGAACTAGCCTGAAGTCATACAGCAATAGGAAAACGAGTCTAGAACCCAGATCTCTTGCTACCCAAGGGAACGCATTTCCTTTCTACTCCCGCTGTCAAACGATCCCTCAGCCAGGGGGATTCCTCGGGAGCTGCTGCCACCGCTGTTCAGATCGAAGCCAGCCAACTGGGGGTTGGAGGCTTGGCTGGAAGGAGGCGGGGTTTGCTGTTTTAAATTGAATGTTTTGGAGGGTTATGGGATGGTCTGTTCTGGCAACCGTTGCAGACAGAGCCTCACAATAGTTTCCAATTTCTTTCCCAGCTTCTCTGTCCCCCCACTCCCGTGCCCCAAACTCTTAACTCACTGTCAGGCTCAGTGAATTTGTTTTTTCTGCGCTTTAAGGTGATAAATACTCCAGCGAAGCTGCCCCAGCTGCCCCTGGGGCTTGGTATCATAGCATCCTAGCTCTAAGATTGGAAAGGCCCTCAAGGGGTCATCAAGCACTATCCTCTCATTTTACAGAGGAAGAAACTGAGGCCCATGGAGGGGAAGTGACTTGCCCAGGGTAACATAGGATATGAGGTAGGATTGGAACCCATAAGTTCTTCTGACTCCAAGTTCAGCACTATATGCATTATACTCCCCTGCCTCTCTTAATAATCCTAAAGGTGTCCATTTTCTCTAGCACTTTATGTTTTACAAAGCATTCCTCACACACAGTCGCTTTGGGAGGGAGACAGTATTGGTGGTATTCTCCCTACTTCACAGAGGAGGAAAGTGAGGCTCATAGAGGGGGAGTAACTTAATGAAAGTCACACAGTTTGTGTCAAAACCGTGATTGGCTGCCTAGGCTGTGAACCTCCACCTACTGGGGCGGGGGGGGGGGGGGGGGGGGGGGGGGGGGACGCCACCCTCAGGGCTGAGAGAAACAGCCTGGTGTCCTGTAGAGGTGAGGAAGCTTTGAAACTGACCCTACCCTGAGCAGCAGCTTTGGGGCCCTAGGTGCAGACTTGGGCCCTTCTGCTGGCCAGATGGCAGCTGCTGGGTTTCCCCCATTCCCCAGCCCTAGCTCCATCCAAAGTTCCTGACTCTATTCCATCATTTTCCCCACCCAGCCCCAAATCCCTCAAGTGCGTGCCTCCTTCACCTGGTGGGGCTGGAGAAGCCTGGGCCTCTTGTTCCCCCACTCCACTTCATCCTCCCTGGCCTCTCCCCTTCCTAACTGAGTTGCCAGCGACCCTGGCTGACACCCCCGATCAGATCATTTCCCCTTTCTCCAGAACGTAGCCTCTGCCAAAGGCTGATTCCTGAGAAGTCAGCAAATTCCTTGCTCCAGTGAGGCTGAAAGGTTGAGTCCATCTGTTCTGGGAGCATTTCCTTGTCTTTATTGTATTCTTTCCCTCTTGGGGAGTTATTCTGGCTTCTGAGTCTTCAATTTCCTCCTGGAGTGGAGGAGGAGTGGGGCAATCATGGCAAGAACATTGAACTTGACATCAGGAGACCCGAGTCTGAGTTCCCATTTGGCCACTCACGAGCTGTGTGACCTTGGACAAGTGTCTTAACTTTTCTGAGCCCGTTTCCTTCTCTGTAAAATGGGGGTCCTCCAGAATCCTCCCACTCTTTGCTGCCACAGGCTTAGAGGGAGGACAACCTGAAGGTGTGAGGTCTGATTTGTTTCATGTGTCAAGCATGAGTTGGAAGAATTCATCCACTGGCTGGTTCTTGGACAGCAGACAGCCTGTTACCAGGGCTGTACTTAAAGGCCTCCAGGATTAGGGAGGTGCTGCCAAAGCCAATGACTCTTCCCTTGGCTTCTGGGAACAGTGATCTGGAGGACCCAGGTTTGGAGATAGGCTTCATTAAGGCAGTCACTCCTCCTCCTCCTCCTCCTCCTCCCCCTCCATCCTACTCTTCAGAAGGAGTCAGAGTCTATCTTGACAAAATTCTGCCATAGGACAAAAGGATTTCCAAGTCAGGGTCAAGACCTGTCCCACTCATTCATTCATTCATTCATTCATTCATGCGACAACCATGGCAGGAAGTATGGTAGAGTGAGAAGAGCCTTGGCTCCACAGTCAGAGTCTTTGTGTTCAAATCCCACTCAATTATTTGTCTTTTTTTTTTAATTTTTAGGCAATTAGAGTTAAGTGACTTGCCCAGGGTCACACAGCTAGTAAGTACCAAGTGTTTGGTCTGAGGTCAAATTTGAACTCAGGTCCTCCTGACTTCAGGGCCAGTGCTCTATCCACTGAGCCACCTAGCTGCCCCATCAACTATTTGTCTAACCTTGGATTACTTCATTCCCTTGGGTCTCTGTTTTCCCATATGTAAAATGAGAGAGTAATTATTTCCAAGGTCCCTTCTGATTCTAGAGTTATGAGGTGATATCAAGCTCCTTAATCCTGAGGATTTATTAAGGTCTAAATATGTCCCGAGCCTCATGTTAGGCTCTGGGCAAGATACCAAGCTTAGACAGACACAGTCCCTATGAGCTCGTGAAGCTCACATGCATACAACCGTGATGTAGTACGTAGGCCATGCTAGACAGGCAGTGAGGTGCAGTGGGTAGGGCACCAAGAGTCACCACACCCTGGGTTGTCTGATTCTGTGCAAGCTGTCAGGGTCACTCCTTGCTGAGAGCCCCACCCCCACCCCCTCAGCCGTTCAATGGGGATAATGAAACCTGGACAACTTACTTCTCAGGATGGGTGTGAGGCACCAACTTAACATAAATCATTTTGCAAACCTTAAAATGCTGGCTGTATTGTTCTTGTGTTTGTGGACATTTGGCTTCCCTGGACAGAGCCTGGTCCTGCCCGTGCAGACAGGATGCCACGGTTGGAGAGTCAATACTGCCTATCCGGAGCCCCTAGGCCCCACTGTCCCCAGACTGGTCACAGAAATACAGAATTTTATAAAAGAACTGGACATTTTGGCTGTTGCCGTTTAGTCATTTCAGTCATGTCTGACTCTTTGTGATCCCATTTCTTGGCAGAGATATTGGAGTGATTTGCCATTTCCTTCTCCAGCTCATTACACAGAGGAGGAAACTGAGGCAAACAGGGTGAAGTGACTTGCCCAGGGTCACACAGCTAGTAAGTGTCTGAGGCCCAGTTTGAACTCAGGTCTTCCTGACTCTCCCACCTGGGTGACTTTGTGAGGCTAGGATTACAAATGAGTCCATGGCTGATACTTGGGTCCTCCTCTGCAGTTAGCTAGCTCATTGATTTTGGATAAGTCACTCTCCTCATCTGTACAATGATGATGATGGATTAGATGGCTTCTAAGGTCCAGTTTGGGCTGCTAGGTGGCACTGTAGTGGACAGAGGGCCAAGCCTGGAGTCAGGAAGACCTGAGTTCAAATTTGGCCTCAGACACTTACTAGTTGTGTGACCCTGAACAAGTCACTTCACCCTGATCTATGTTCTGTTGTATTTTTATCTGTTTTATCAGATATTTCTCAATTACATTCTCATCTGGTTCTTGCTCAGTCAGCAGTGTTGTGGGCCAGCCTGAGGGCTGTGTGTCTGATACTTCTGCTGTGGGTTTCTCCTACTCTCTAAAAACAGAGGATTGATGGTATTTCAGGTCCCTTTCATCTTGGGACGGCCTATGTTCCTCAGGTGGCAGAGGTCAGAAGGTCCCCCTTCCTTCCCATAAGGACATGGTAAAGTGGAATGAGGGCTGAATTTGAAGTCAGAGGGCCTGGGTTCCAATACTGCCTCTGCCACTTCCTACCTGTGTGACCTTAAAGCACTCTAGAGGCCTGGAGTCAAGAGGCCTGAGTTTGAATCCATCTTTGGATACTAGCTTCATGATTCCGGGTAAGTCACATGGGATCATAGAGTTAGAGACAGAAGGGGTCTTTGAGGTCATTCAGTGGAACCTCCTCATTTTCCAAATGAGGAAAGTGAGGCAAATAAAGGTTAAGTGACTTGCCCAGGGTCACACAGCTAGTAGGTGTCTGAGGCAGGATCGGAGCTTCAGCCCCTTTGGGACTCAGTTTCCTCATTTGTAAAATGAGGGGATTTGGCCAAGTCCTTTCTAAGGTCTCTCAGTGGTTTAGCAGACTCTTTCAAGCAGTCTCATGCATTCATTCATTATTCACTCATTCATTCACTTATTTATTCGTTTCTCTGACAAACGTGGGAGGCAGTGCTGTGTTTTGCAATGAAGTGGAGTTGCCTTTGATGAGGTCTCGCTGACGACTTAGCCCAGCCATGCAGCAGGTGCAGTGCTGAGCTCCTCAGGGAAGGAGGCATGCTTTTGGAATCTTGTCACTTCCTTTCCTTTTTTGTAAGACATGGGGAAGGGGGAAGAGAAACTAACTAGCAAGTGGAATAAGACATAGAATAAACAACCGAGGGGAAAAAACAACCCCTGAAGGCCGGGGAAGCAAAGGAAAATAAGGAGGAGATTACAGAATGATTCATCACCCGTCACCATCTGATCCGGTTCTAAAATCACCTTGGTGACAGGAAACGAAGCCCAGGACTCTTGATTGGCACTTCTGTAGAGGGACTGGCATGGGGCTCCATTACATCTTAGGCCTTCCGGGGAGAACCAGTGGCTTAGAATTAATAGCTCATTTTAGAGCCTGGGAGCTGAAGGGGATGGGCAGCACAGTGGGGTACTGGAAAAAGCATCGGATTTAGAATCCGGACCAGGGTTCGAATTCTACTGCTAGGCAGTGACCTTAGGCAAGTCACTTTCTTTCTCTAGACCCCGTTTCCCTACTCTCTAAAATGAGGGATTGGACTAGATGGTCTCATGTCCTTTTCAGCTCTAAGTCCTATGTTCCTAAGGTGTCAGAGGTCAGAAGGCCCCCCTTTCTTCCCATCAGGACATGGTAAAGTAGAATGAGTAGTGAGTTTGAAGTCAGAGGGCTTGAGTTCAAATGGTACTCCTGCCACTTCCTACCTGTGTGACCTTGGGCAAGTCATTCAGCCAGCTCCAGATCCTCCCCGGCCTCAGTTCCCTCCTCTGTAAAATGAGAGGTTTGGATTATATGGCCTCTAAGGTGCCTTTAAGGCATTTTCAGTTGTGTCAGACTCTTTGCAACCCTATTTGGGGTTTTCTTGGCAGAGACACTGCAGTGGTTTGCCATTTCCTTCTCCAGCTCATTTTACAATGAGGAAACTGAGGCAAACTGGGCAAAGTGACTTGCCCAGGGTCACACAGCTAGTAAGTGACTGAGGCTGGATTTGAATTCAGGAAGAGGAGTCTTCCTGACTCCAGATCCAGTGCTTTACCCACTGTACCACCCAGTTGCCCTGAGGTGCCTTTAGGCTCTAGGCTATGATCTAGTGACTTTTCTGGGTCTCGGTGTCCTACTCTGTAAAATGAAGGGGTTAAACTAAATGGCCTCCAAGGTCCCTTAGGATCCTATAATCCCAAGTCACTCTCCTCCCTGGGTCTCAGTTTCCTCCTCTGTAAAACGAAGGAGTTGAACTAGCCTAGATGGCCTTTGAGGTCTCTCTCAGCTCTGGATCTATGACTCTCTGACCTACTGCCTTGACTACAGCTTTCTAAGCTGCTCTGGGTTGGGTATTATTTCACACAGCACTCTGGGGCCAAGAAAGCAGGGCTTTGTGTGTGTTTGCTTAGAGACTGACCTCACCTCAGACCCTGGAGGAAAGGAAAAAGGTGGAGGCAGGGACTTGGGGGGTGAATAGAGTTATAGGAGCCATGACCCCTGCCCCCCAGGAGCTGAGCTAGGCAGGGCAAAGGCTATTGGCCCCACTGAAGCAGAGAATCAGACAACCATGAAATGGCTAAGCCAGAAGATAGAGTCCCGTCATTTTGCAGACCATAGAGGGGAAGGGCCTGAGCTAGTGTTAAGGGGCAGAGTCCGTCCTCCAGTCCAGATACCCTAGCTCAAATGTGCCCACCCTCAAACCTAATCACTGAGACAGAGCATGTTCCCTTGACCCTGATCCCTCCCTACCATCTCCCCTGATCCATCACTACCTACAGCAGGGATTAGGACCTCAGGTGCCTTTGTGTCAGGGTCCTACTCCTTGCTGCCTGATCCCAAATGTGCATTTCAGTCCCATAGCTGGCTCTTTGGTATACCAGGATCTCTAGGCAGCCTGTAGATATCACCTTGAACTCCAGCTGCCTGATGATGTCACCTGATAGACAGACCATCAGGGCAGCTAGGTGGTGCTACAGTGCATAGAGTGCTAGGCCTGAAGTCAGGAAGACTCCTCTTCCTGAGTTCAAATGTGGCCTCAGACACTTACTAGCTGTGTGACCCTGGGCAAGCCACTTACCCCTGTTTGCCTCAGTTTACTCATCTATAAAATGAGCTGGAGAAGGAAGTGGCAAACCACTCCAGCATCTTTGCCAAGAAAACCCCAAATGGGGTCATGAAGAGTCAGACATGACTGAACAACAAAAAGATAGACCATCGCAAACGGCAACAATTCCAACAGGGAGGAAGAACGCAAGTTGTCCAAGGAGAACTGTGTGGCTTACTAAGGAAAGGTTACAGGGTCTGGGCACACAAGGGTTGGCATGGTCCTGTAAGAACCAGGTAAGGACAGCAAAGGACAACAAAAGCTGTAGGACCAGGCACTGGGCCTGTGGTTTCCTTCACAACTTCTCTGCAACTTACATTCTTAGAGTTGCCTGAGACACTGAGAGGCTAAGGGACTTGCCCAGGGTCATACAACCAAGGACTGGACTTGAACTCAAATCTTCCTGGCTCAGAGGCCAGTTCTTTATCCAGGAGGACAGGGACGAAAGGAGGATCCTAGAGTTAGTGTGGAAGGGCCCTGGGGAGGAGGGGGGGAATCTAGTCCAAGCTGCTCATTTTACAAAGGAGGAAATCGAGGCCCAGAAGGAGGAAGTGACTTGGAAAAGGCCACCCAGGTAGTAAGTAGCAGTGATTGGGTGTGAATACAGGTTTCTTGCTGTCTTGCCAGTGTACCTCCCAGAGGTAGCACATTAACTCTTTCAAAGCCCTGGGGCCACTGCCAGAGGTGAACGGGTCAATGATAATGGACAATAGAGAGAAAGCAGAGCAGCCCAGTGCTTATTTGGCTTGTTTTCTCTGCCAGGGAGACTGACCTTTGCACTGGGAAGGCCAGAGTAAAAGTGGCTGATGGAGAGTTGATGCCCAAGATAAGGAAGGAGATAACAAGAGATTAACTAGCTGCCTTTGATGAGTTCAAGTCACTGACCCCAGATGACCTCCATCCTCGGGTACTGAGAGAACCTGGGGCTTTGGGGGCAGAAGGTGACACATGAGCACTGTCTTCAAGGATCAGAAGGCCTCTCCTATGGAGGAAGGCTTCAGTCTGTTCTGTCTGGCCCCACAGGGCAGAACCAGGCCCAGTGAGGAAGCTGCAAAGAGGCCAAAGGCTCGATGTCAGAAAACACCTCCCAACAATTAGAGCTGGGCCCCAGAAAATGGGCCGCCTCAGAGGCAATGGCTTCCCTGCCATTGGAGGTCTTTAAGCAAAGGCTGAAAGTGGGTACATCGTAGAAGGGACTGGATTAGATGGCCACTGAAATCTCTTTCCATTCTGAGCGTCTGGGACTCTGTGAACCAGACCCTCATGACCTCTAATGGGCCATGCTCACACAGAGACAGATGCCTGGCCCGTGGCACAAAGGACTGGGCTTAAGAAAGTATGGGGCTTGGTGGAGGGCTCATCCCCTCTCCTGAATCCCCATCTGATCAATGGAACCTGGAAGAGAAGAGGGGATGACTCCCCCTCCTCCCCTGGCCAATAGCACAGTTTTGAAAATTCTAACTCTAAGGGGCAGTTGGGTGGCACAGTGGATAGAGCACTGGCCCTGAAATCAGGAGGACCTGAGTTCAAATCTGACCTCAGACCAAACACTTGACACTTACTAGCCGTGTGACCCTGGGCAAGTCACTTAACCCCAATTACCTAAAAAAAAAAATTCTGACTCTACCCTGTCCAGGCTTAGGATTAGGGTTCAAGTGCTGAGGGAAAGGTAGAAGCTGGGGACCAGGGTACCCAGGACAAGCCCCACATTGGGGGCTCCACCCCGATCCCCAGCTAACCAAGGCTCTGCTTTCAGACACAACTGTGGAGTGTCAGCAGCAGAAGAGAGTTGCTAAATGCTTTCACCTAGCCCATAACTTGGCCCCAGACCAAAGCTTGAAGTCAGCAGGCTGTAACCCTGGAGAAGACCCAACAAAGCATGGACCTTAGCCCTTAGCTCTATCTACTCCCCAGGTCATTTCCCTGATATAAACCAGGTCTCAGCAAGGGCTCCATTCCGGAAACCAATGAGCTAAGAGGAGAGTAATGGGAGAGATAAGGGATAAAGAGATAGGGAAGGGGAGGAGGAGGGGCAGGCTCGGCTGCCATCAACTTCGTCATGGGGAGGGTTGCCAGGATACCAGAGAGCCCTGGGTTGGACGGCGCCTCGAAGAATTAATAGCATGTCCATAGTGCAGAGTCCAGACCATAAAGGGCTGGTGGCCAGGACCAGTGACAGAGAAAACTTACTGGTTTGCTAGCTTGTAAACTCACTTAATCCCGGCGCTCTTTGCTATCACCCAGACTGACAGGCCAACAGTTCCAGGAAGATAAGGGCAGGGAGGAGATGCACTAACATGGAAACTAAGTTGTGTGGGTGTCATAAGGGGAAGGGGCAGGTTTGCCTCCCTCCCCAGCTCATCACTTCTGACTCCAGTTCTTTTCCCAGGCTCCTGATCCAGGCTGCCTCCTGTCTAAGCCTCCTTTTCCAGCCCTCCCTTCCCCCAAGGCAGCAGCCTATGCTCTGGTCCTTCTCCCTAGGCCAAACCTGGCCCTCCCAGGCTCCCATTTCCTCTGCCCTCACTCTCAAGTGACCTGGAAAACTTAACCTTGGTAAGGCTTTAATGAGTATGAACATGCTAACTTAACAGGACACAGGTAGTGGTAAAATGTGGCAGGCAGGTGGGGGAGGAGACGTTCAAGGACCTTCATAGGATCATGAACTCAAAACTGGAAGGGACTTCAAAGGTCATGTAGGCTAATCCCTTCATTTTACAGAGGAGGAATCTGAGGCCTATAAAAGGCAAGCGATTTACCCAAGGTCACACATGTTACCATGGCAGAATTTGAACTCAGGACCTCTGACCTTCAGTCCAATATTTTGTTGTTGTTATTGAGTCATTTTTCAACAGTGTCTGACTGTCTGTGATCCCATTTGGGGGTTTTCTTGGCAGAGATCCTGAAGTGGTTTGCCATTTCCTTCTCCAGCTCATTTTACAGATGAGGAAACTGAGGCAAACAAGGTTAAGTGACTTGCCCAGGGTCACACAGCTAGTGTCTGAGGTCACATTTTAACTTGTCTTCCTGACTCTAAACCCCGGAACTCTACACACTGCAGCACCACCTAACTGCCCTTCCCGCCTAAAGGCCGTGGTATCACAGAAAGAACACCAGATTTGGAGTCAAAGGACCTGGGTTCCAATCCCTGCTCTGCTGCTTACTATTCATGGGATCTTGGAAAACTTGCTTCACAATTCTCTAGACCCCAGTTTCTTCACAAAGACAAAATGAAAACCAGCCCCCTGACTTGTAGGAGTTTACATTCTATTTGGAGTATAGAACAGGGAAAGAGATGAATAACTAAAGGGGCATCAGGAAAGGCTTCCTGTAGGAGGCACTACTTGAGTTGAGCCTTGAACAACTGTTCAAGGATTTGAGTGCATCCCAGACATGCAAAGGTGCAGAGGTGGGAGATGAAGGGTCAAGTAACATGACAAGGACATAGAGAAAAGCAGTCACTGCCCACACAGAGCTTATCTTCTACAATATGAATGGGACCTGCTATTATATCATCAACCTTTCCAGGGGAGTTAAAAGGATCTTAAACCGTAATTAAGCTCTAATGGGGGGGATTTCAGTTACCAACCTCCTGAAAGGTAGAGGTGGAGAGGGCTTGGGGGAAACCTGACAGGCTCATAGGATTTAGAGTCTGAAGGGACCTTCAGCACCATTTGTTTCAAATTCCTCATTTTACAGAGGAAGAAACTGAGTCCCAGAAAAGGGAAAACATCGGTCCAAGGATTTAAAGCCAGGTTCTCTGATTACAAATGAAGTGTGCTTTGTGTTTCTCAACAGAAACTGCCAACTTGCAAGTGATGGGGAGGTTTCCAAAGGGGTCTAATGTGGTTTCCCAGGCCCCCAGGAAGGACAGGGGCCAGACTTTGTTAGTCAAAGAGAAGCCAAGCGGGACAATGGGAAGAGAAAACAAGCCCATCCGGAGGCCAGTGTGAAGTTACAGCGGGCTCTGGGGTGAGGGCTACAGGATAGGAAACAGCTTGTGGCAGAGGGAAGGCCTGATTTGCAGAGTACGTCTGGGCCCTGCCCCATTGGAAACTGGAACAGAAAGGGGTTGGAGGGGGGTGCTGATTCAAAACAGCTGTGGCTTCTCCACCCTGGGGGACCTTTGCACTTTGCCCCCGTCCCCAGCATACCCTGGTTCTGTTTTCGTGGAGCCGGCAAAGACAGTTTAAAGCTCCCAGCTATCTAGGAGGGCCCTTGGAGCCATTCAGAGGCTCCAGTTGGGGCTGAACCGTGTGTAGGCCCCACTCCCTTCAGCAGACCCAGCCCAGCCCGACTGTCTTGGGGAGGCCCGGAGGAAGCCCTACAGGGAGAAAGGTTGTGGCCGGCATAGCCCAGCCACAGCCACGGAGGTACAATGGTCCCGGCTGGCCTCTGGGCCTTCCTTCTGTGTGGTATGTGGATGACTTCCTCTTTCTTCCATTCAGGGGCAGGCAGATTGAGTGGGGCAGGAGCCTAGACTTGGGTGGCTGATGGTTCCACTCCCTTAGGTGACTTTGCATGAGGCTGCCCTCTCTACCTATTTCCACCCCCTTCTCCACTCCTCCATCTTTCTCAAGAAAACTGCTCCTCAGGGTAGGCCCTCGGAGAAAAATGATCATAGCAGTCTTAGAGCTGGAAGGGCCCTTAGAAGGCATCTTGCCTAGCACTCTTATTTTACAAATGGGGAGACTGAGGTCCAGAACACAGAATGATGAAGAAACCTTTTCTGTTTTCTGTGCCAGCCATACTGACAGGCATTTAGTACCTAAAATAAGAAGCCTGGTATAAGGAAAAGAGTACTGGACTTGTAGTCAAGAGACCTGAGTTCAAATTCTGTCACGGTTACTTGCTGTGTGACCTTGGCTAAGTCACTGCTTCTCTCTGAGGTTAAGGAGGTCCCTCCCCTCCCCCTCCCCCCCTCAAAATGAGAGAGTTGGGCTAAATGATGTCAAAGGTCCTGTTTAGCTTGAAATCTATGATTCTAGCACAGTCTACTTCTTTATGCCTCAGTTTCTTCATCTGTAAAATGAAAATATTAATATATATGGTAGCTTCCTTATAGGGGTTTTGCAGGAAAAGTGCTTTCGAAACGAAAGGTGTGAGAGACATGGGAGTTTTTGTTATTGTTCCTGTTGTTATCATTGTTATCATTATCACCCTTGCCCTGATTGTCCGAATGGCCAGAGCTCTCAAACCAACCAGCAGCCCAGTACTGTGGGCCTGCAATAACCAGATCTGGAGCTGAATGCCTCACTGCCGCCCATCCACTATGGAGTACTTTGGATGACTTTATAAAAGACCACCTGAGCTTTGGAGCTTCACAGAGAGGCTCCTAGAACGCTAGTTTACGTCCCGTGGTCCATCACCAGTAAAAGAAGGTTCTCCCCACTGCCTACCGCCCAGAGTGGTGAGGAAAGTGCTTTGCAAGCCCTAAAGCGCTAGAGAAATGGGAATATTTCTAGATGAGCTACTGTGTCCTCTCCTCCTCATCCAAACTCACACGGGCTGTGCCCCTGCTCAGCAAACCCCTCCTTTGTGCTGGGCAACAGGCAGCACATTTTCTTACAAATGAACCTGTTCTAAAGTGCTCATGGCTAAGACCCTCATGGGGGGGGGGGGGGGTTCGTGTTAACTGGGTAACTCTCACTAGTGGAAGGGAATCCGGGGCAGCAAGGTGGCACTGAAGTGGACACAGCACCAGGCCTGGAGTCAGGACGATCTGAGTCTGAATGAGACCTCAGACACTTCCTAGCTGTGTGACCCTGGGCAAGTCACTTCACCCTGTTTGCCTCAGTTTCCTCATCTGTAAAATGAGCTGGAGAAGGAAATGGCAAACCATGCCAGTATCTCTGCCAAGAAAACCTCATATGGGGTCGTGAATAGTCAGAGAACTGAACAATAAAGAGGGGAATCCACTCAGGTGGGATTCACAGCTAACCCGCCCCACTCAGACATTGGCTCAGTCTTGTCTGGGTGACTCTTCCTCTCCCTCCCCACCCCCTACCCCCACCCCCAGTTAATCTTGGAGCTTGGAGGGATATTAATTAAAAAGAGGAGCAGATGCTGATTTGGCCTATTATTTTATCAAGGTACCTTCTCCCCTTAAAACCTTGGTCTGGGATTTCTTAACCTTTGTTCTGTTTAAAGGTTGACCATAAAAAAAAACCCCACCACCCCTCTATCTATAAGTCTCATCTTCCCCTTGAGCTTTGATCAGAGTGGGGACACCTCCCTGCCTCCCCCAAGGCAGCCAGGAAGGTTGTCCAGCCCCATATCTAGAGTCTGAAAATTATAGGCTCCTCTATTGCCTTTTGGGTAAATCCCACTCAGTGAGGGTGAAAGAGACAAAGGGGTCATGGTGGGAGGAAGAGAATCATAGAATGTTGGGGCTGGAAGAGATCATATAATCAGAGATTATCTGAAGCAGAGATCTTCTAATCTAATCCCCTCTCCCCCCTTTCACAGAGGAAGCAGACCCAGAGAAAGGAAGCACTTTCTTTGCCTAAGGTCACACAGAACCAGAATTTGAACTCTGGTCTTCTAACTCTAGCTCTCATTGAATCTATACAATTCCCAGATTTAAAAAATGTTTCAAAAATAAAAACCAGGCTGAGGTACTGCAAGTGACTGTTTCTCTCGCTGTTTTCTAGCCTGTGTTCTAGGCCACCCAAAGCAAACAACATCTGGAGGAGAGGATATGAGAAACTGTTCTGTGACCCCACCGGTGAGGCTGACCCTCTTCCCAAAGCAGGGCCCCTCTTCCCACGTGGCTTTTGCTGGCCTCTGTACTCAATGCCTCCCTTTCCAAGACAATTCTCTCAGCTCCCAGACTCTCCCCTTTCCACCAGACTTGCTCCTGGTTTCCTGGCTCAAGGGCTCTGTTTCTGATTAACTGCTGGAGAATCAGTCATTACTCCCTAGTCCTCTCTGGCTCCATCAATATCCCACCTCCAGAGGCACCAGTGGGGCTGGGGGATGAAGCCTCAAACTGAGGCAAAGCTGTGGGGGGAGGAGTAAAGAGAAAAAAAAACAAAGGGAATGGGAAGTAGAGGGGGGAGGGGGGAGAGAGAGAAGGAGGAGGAAGAGGGGGAGAGGAAGAAGGAGGAGGGGAGAAAAAGAGGAGGCGGGAGGGAAGGGGAGAGAGAAGAAGAAACAGAGAGAAGGAGGAGGAGGGAGAGGGAGAGGGAGAGGGGGGTAGGAACAGAGGGAAGGAGAAGAAGAGGGGAAGATGAAAGGGGGGAAAAGAGGAGAAAGGAGGGAGGGAGAGAGATGGCAAAGGATGAGGAAGAGACAAAGGACAGGAGGGGAGAAAAAAGAGGGAAGGAGAGACAGGAAGAGGGAGGGAGACTGGGAGAGGAGAAGAATGGGGAAGGATGGAAGGAGGGAGAAAGGTGAAGGGAGGCATAGAGTTGAAAGGAGAGAGATGAAAATGGGTGGAGGAAGCATAGGGGAGAGAAACCATCAGTGCCTGCAAAGACCACCAAGCGTTTCATGGCTTCCAGATTGGGCTGGACCTGCAGAAGGGATTTTGGCCTGAGATGTCCGGCCCCACCTTCCCCTCCTCCATTGCCTCTCTTGTTTCTAAGTGCCTAGCAGCAACTTGCGTATAGCAGGCATTTGATAAACACTCATTTATTTGAATATCATCAGTTGCCTAGGGGATTGGGACTAGTAAGGGAAGTGAGGGGTGTTGAACATTCTAGTTATGGAAATTGGAAAATTAATGGAGTCTTTCCCAAACCAACCCAGGCATCCAGGCCAGGGGGCAGTGACCAGATGTTCAGACTGCTCTCTCCTCCCACCTCCTCCACCCCCAAAAACATACGTTTGAGCTCTTCTCCCTCCATGGATAACCCAGGATAGGGGCCTGGGAGATGACTATAGTTAGGAGGCACAATATGGATAATAAAGCCCTGAAGGAGACTGAGGTGGAGTGACCAGGCAGGTAGGTGGAGAGGCCAGTGGGGAGGGAGGATCCAGGAGGAGAGGGTAGCCAACATTATCAAGGCTGCACAGAGGTCAGGGAGGATGAGGATATACCCAGGGCTTCCCCTGGCCTTTTTCTGTAGCCAAGCCTGAAAGGGCCTGAAGTTGAAGGCATGTAGATCAATATTAGGGCTAGAAGGGCCAAGGGTCCAGGGTCTACCCCACCCAAACCATTGTGTTTCCATCTATCTCCCTGGGACCTTGGGGGGCCATGTCAGTATCTTCCAGTCACAGCTGTCAACACCACTATCCGGCTCAAGGACCTTCGACAGCAGATGGAGACTAAAGGTCTTGATGCCTACATCATTCCTGACACTGATGCCCACATGGTGAGTGGCCATCCCCCCCAGTCCAACGTTAGTCACCAAGAGAAGACTCAAGCTAGAAATGAAAGAGGGTGAGAGGGGATCTCACATCTTGGAAGGCAGGACATGGAGGCACAAGTTTGTTCACCAAACCCCAAGGAGGAACAACGAGCTGGAAAGGTGAAGAACTTCATGAATGAAAGAATGAATAAATGAATGAATTAAGCATTCATTAAGTGCTTCCTATGTGCAAAGCACTGTGTTAAGTCCTAGAGGTGCAAATAGAAAAGTCACAGTCCCTATTCTCAAGAGGCCCACACTCTAATGAGACCTCCCTTGTAGAAGGTTTCAGCTGCAGCACAGAAAGAAAGGTCCCCTGATCTTTAGGGTGCAACCGCAAAGCAGATGGCAAGGCCTCTGCTTTAATGGCATTTCCACCAACAAAATCTTAGCAGTTTCTGGTGTTGAACCATTTGATACAGCCAAGACCTTTGGTCACAAAAATGTTCTGGGTCTTCAAGTCACCTTCCTAAAACTTAGGTGAACCTGTCACCTCCCTACTTACTAGGCTTTCATGGCTCCCTGTTACCTCCAGGATCAAATATAAAATCCTCTGTTTGGTTTTCAAAACCCTTGGTAACCTGGCCCCTACCTACGTTTTCAGTCTTTTGACACGTACTCTATGAGTCAGCTATGCTGGCCTTCTTGCCCCATCTTCTGACTCTGCGCCTTAGTCCTGGCTGTCCCTTATGCCTGCAAAGTTCTTGCTCCTCATTTCCAGGTTTCGGCTTCCCTGGCTTCCTTCTAGTGTCAGCTTCTGTAAGAAGCCTTTCCCAGTCCCCCTCAATGCTAGGCCCTCCTCCCTGAGATTACCATCCATTTATAGATTGTATGAACATAGCTGTTGCTGTGATCTCTCCTATTAGATAGGATCTCCTCGAGGTCACACGTTGTGGTTTTTGCCTTTCTTTGTATTTCCAGTGCTTAGCAGAGTACCTGGCATATAATAAGTGCTTATAGGTAATGATGCTGAGGATGGTGACTTTATCTGCCAGACTGGTAGGCAGGTCAAGTAGACACAGGGAAATTGGGGACAAATGGGGGATTCAGGAAGGTGGGTCAGAGTAGTCTCTGCTCTAGGTCAATCAACAAGCATTTATTAAGCTCTTACTGTGTGCTAAACATTGTGCTGGGCACTGGGGCTACAAAGAAAAGTAGAAAACAGTCCCTACCCTCAAGAAGCTTCCATTCCAATGGAGGAGACAACATGCCCATCAACAGGCATGCACAAGATGCGTAGAGAGGGGAAAGGTCAGACAGGTATGGGGGGGATCAGGAACAGCCTCCTAGAAAAGGTGGGATTGGAGGTGAAATCTGAAGGAAACCAGGTAATTTTAGAGTATTCCAGGGACCTGGGGGCAGCCAACGTGAAGGCCCAAAGATGGGAGATGGAGCCTGGTCTGCCAAACTCTGAAGTGCAGAAAGACTCATTCAAGAGTCAAATCCACATGAAGATCTGATCAGGGCCCAGCCTTTCTGTGCTATGCATTGAGTGGATACAAGAGTTATCGGACACACAGTCCCTATCTACAGGATTCTTTGTAATGGAGCAAGAGAGGAGATTTACATTTACAGTGTAAGAGGTAAGGGAAGGAGCAGTTAATGAGGGCGGCAACAGTTACAACAGCTCTCATTTCCAGAGCGCTTTAAGGCTTACAGAAGGCTTATCTCTTGGCCACCCTCGGAAGTGGGTTGTGCAAGGATTATTAGACCCATTTTACAGATGTGGAAGTGGAGGCTCAGAGAGATGAACTACCCTACCCAGGGCTACCCAGCTAAAAAGGATCAGAGGCAAGACTTGAACCCAGATCTTCTGGTACCTAGTCCAACATTCTTTCTACAGCACCACACCAAAGAAGGCTTCGTGCAGGAGGCCAAACTGAAACTGGGCTGTGATGGAAGGCTACATTTGGGGAGAGAAGAAGGGAGGGCATCCTAGGCCATTGTGGGTGAAGGGTGACCCAGGATGCAGAAAGTTCATGAAGGTGTCCTGTTGATTTTTCAGAGTGAATACATTGCCAAACACGATGAGAGACGCTGGTGGATCTCTGGCTTCAGTGGCTCTGCAGGTGATGGCCTTCACCCTTGCCTCGCCCAGCATCCTTCTGGCCAGGGGGCCACCTTCCCTGGGCCAGCGTCCAGGCATTCAGGCCCTTGATGCCCCTGGCTTGGCCTTGTCCAGGGTCATACAGATAGCATCAGAGATGGGATTCAAACACCCAGGTTCTCTGCCTGTCACATGCTTTCCATTGTACACTCTGCCTCCTACAAAGAATGCAGCTCTGACTATTTCGTAGTAAATGCTATTTTAAACGTGCATTAAAGCTATGTATACTTCATTCACTTGGCATGCACCGATTGAGGAAATCCAAAACTCTTGAGGGCTAACTTAGGCCACCAGATCCATAACTAGGACGGGATAACTAGGGAATTTCCCAGAGGTTAGATGTGGGAACTGGAGTGGGGGAGGGGAGGAGGTTCTACAATTCCTTCCTACAGCTCATGGTCCTCTTTGGCCTTGCTCTGTGTTGCATAACCCCAACTCTCTTGCCAGGCTCTGTGCTACTCTTCCCTCTCGTAGGCCCTGCCTCTCCTGACCCATGACTAAACTGTCCACTGCTCTATCATGTCCCCACTTCCCTCTCCCCTCCCCAACTCCTTTGGTCCCTGGTAAAAGACTCCTACTATGAGCTCTGCTGACCACAGGACCCTACGCACAGTAGGTAATGAATTGATGTGTTTAGTGGACTGAATTGTATTTTGTGCTGGGTACTGTGGACTCCACAGAGATGAGCAAGGCCTGTTGTTGCCTGCCCTCGTGGTGCTCACGGACTAGGAAAGGGGAAAGACACAGAGAGAAAAGCAGTTAAAACCAGGTAGGGCAATGAGTGCTCAGAAAGGGACCACCATGGGTTGGGAAAAGAGTTGGTGCTCCCAGCTGATTGCCCACAAAGTAAGAAGAGAGGCCTTCTGTCAAGACCCTGAGCTGTCATTTGGTGAAACACCCTGGTACAGGGTGAAAGAGCATAAAATTTAGAGTCCAAGATCCTGGCTCTGTTACTTACTGATTTTGTCACCTTGGACAAGTCACTATATCTCCTTGAGCCTCAGTTTCTTCATCTGAAAAATGAGGGGGTTGGACCAGATGGTCTCTGAAGTCCCTTCCACTTCCAGATCTAGGGTCCTATTTGTGTGACCTTGGACCAGTCTCTTCCTCTCCCTAGGAATCAGTTTCCCCATCTATAAAATAAGTGGCTTAGACTTGATGGCCTTTGAGGATCTTTTCAGCTCTAAAGCTATGATTCTTGCCTTTCTTCCGTTCCAGGAAATGCAGTGGTGTCCAAGATGAAGGCAGCTCTGTGGACTGACAGCCGTTATTGGATTCAGGCTGAACGGCAAATGGATTGTAACTGGGAGCTGCATAAGAAAGGTATGGAGGGGGGCAGTAGGGCTCAGGTTTCCTCTCCCCTGGTTACAGCAAAACCCCCAGAGCTACCTAGGGCCCCAAGAAGAGGATATTTTCAAACCAAACACTGGCTGGCCTGATGTACCCAAGGAAAAGCATCCACCTGCCCCTTCTTACTGGGTGTCTCAGCACGGGTACACAGAGATTCAGGGGAGTTCTAAACCCTTGGCTGTCAGGGCTCTAGAGGGTTATTTCCAAGAAGCTCAAGGTGTTTGGGATAGGCCCTAGCCTTTGGTGTTGACCCCCAAGAAAACTAACACTCCTAACTCTCCCACAATGCCAGTAGGATATAAATTCCTTGAGGGCATAGACTGTTTCACTTCACCTTCACAGATCCAACACCTGCCAAGAGCTTGGAACATAGTAGGCACTTAAGGACGCCTGTTGAATAACAGAACCCTGGACTAGAAAGACCTCAGGGCCCAGGAGGGATGGGGATGGGTGGCTTGCCAAGCAATCACACTTATCTAAAGGGTGTTTCCCATTGGGTTTGGCAGTTGGCACTTCGCCTATGGCAACATGGATCCTGGCAGAAGTTCCAGCTGGAGGTCAAATTGGCTTTGACCCCTTCCTCTTCTCCATTGGTATGTACTTAGCTTTGAGCTGGGCAGTGATGGCGGCAGGGGGCGTTCCAAGATACAGTACTGTGATTAGCAATGACAGGGAACATCTAGGGTGATCTGGCCTACAACCCAGAAAGTGGGTATGATATTGGGGCTTCTAAGCTGTCAAATCCTTGAATAACATGTGTTTATCATCGCACGCCTGCCAGACAAAATGTGGAGAATACCAGGTCCTCTGGTGCTTGTTGTGTGTTGACTACTGAAAAAACCCAAACAACAAAACAAAACATATTTGTTCCAGAAGAACAAAATGGCTCCTTACAGGCTTCTACCAAGCTAACTCCCCTGCACATGTCAAAATCATGCAAGGGAACCTTCCCATCTTTAACAGCAGGTAAAGTAAGAACCAGGAAGATGCATGCTACAGAGTTCTTTAGCACTGTTATGGACCATCAAAGTCACCATTCCCCAGATGTGAGGTCCTCTGGGGGCTAGCGCCCACTTTCCTCCTTCAATGTAGCTATATCGTGTATACTTACCAATGCAATTAGGCTATAAGCTCCTTGAGGGCAAGGACTGGGTTTTCATTTTTGTCTTTGCATCCCCACAACATAGCACAGTGCCTGACACACAGTAGATGCTTTGTAAATGCTTGCTTGCTTGCACTGTGCTGATTGCATCAAGCCCCAGGAAACCAAAGTTATTTTACATCTATTGTCTCATTAAGAGCCTCACAGCATCCCTGTGAGGCAGGTGTCATTATTCCCATTCTACTGATGAAAAATAATTGTAAACCACTTAGCACAGTGGCTGGCACATAGTAAGTACAATATAAATATTACCTATTATTATGAAAAAACAGAACCTCAGAGGTTAAACAACAGGCCCATGGTTACACAGCTAGTAAGTGTCAGAGACAGGATTCAAACCCAGTTCTTCCACACAGCTACTAAGTGTCCTAAGCAGGATTGGAACTCAGTTCTTCCTGACTCCAGGCTCTGTCTCCTACACACCATGCTGCCTTTCAAGTGGGTGACACCCACCAACTGGAGTTTATGAAGCCAGTCACAGATGCTGGGGATGGGCTAACTCAGAATTCTGCACCAGCTGAAGGATGGGAAGGGGAGGACCATGCAAAGATGGCCAGTTGAAGCAGTGGACCCAGATCCCTGCAGGGGACCCCAGTTTCTTGTTACCTTCCCAATTTGGAATCCTCAGTTTCCAGCATTGGTGTGTTTAGAGAATTTTTCAGGTGCTGACCTCACTCAAATGGGAGAGTTTACAGGTGATTTGCTCTCAGAAAATCCTTTGAATCAACTGGAGACCCCGTAGAGGGACTGCCCATTATCTCTTTTTGGGCAGATAAACTGGGAAGGTCTGCATATTTAGCTCGATGAAAATTTATCTAAATTCCCCCTACAGACAGTTCTCAGAAAAGAGGACAGCAAAGGAGGGGGTAAAGTTTTCTTTCTTTCTATTTTTTTAAAGAGATGGGTTTGATGGGTTAGATGTAAGTCCCCTTTCCAAAACTCATCACTCCTTGTGACCCATCTGCTTAGGATGCAGTTAGATCCGGATTCCTGGACAGAATCTTACCCGAACAACATCAAGTCTTTCCTACAGGTACCAGAGAGTACAGTTAGTTTTAGTTTGAACAGGAGACTGGGGTAGCCCCAGCATGTCCAGACAAAACAGTGCTCTGTGGATAATGTGAGGAGGCACGATGCCCACTGCTATGCTGTTCGGGCAGAGGATAATGAGACTATTTCCTGTAAGGAGCTTTGAATGTGGCTTTTAAAAGGCAGGATGGCTAAAGTGATTGATGGCCAGTCTCTGTCGGCCAAATAGGTAAGTTTTTGTTAAAAACCTGAAGTACTAAGGTACAAAGTACTAAGGGTATTTCCACCCTGCCAAATCTGAGAACATCCCTAAAAGCTTCGACTGAATCTGCTCAGTCCCTCCCCCCACCTAGAGGTTCAGAGCCACCCAAGTCATTGTATCCAAATGTGAGGGACTGTGGGAATGAATACCCCTACAGTGAGGGGTGAGATTCCGCCCCCCATTCAGGTTGTTTTAACTGCAAAATCACAGAGGATACAGGATGACCATATATTTGGGTTTCTTAACATATTGTTGTGTCCTGGACCCCTTTATTTTTTTCTTTTTTAAGTCTTTCTATTTTTTAAATTAATTTTTTGTTACATTTTAAGTTCCAAACTGTCTCCATCCTTCCCCACCCCACACTAGAGAAGGCCACAATTTGACACAGATAGATAAAAATAAAGGTAAATGTATATATGAAAACCCACATTATGTATACATTTATTTATCAGTTCTTTCTCTGGAGGTGGATAGCATCTTCCTTCGTAGGTCCTTTGTAGTTGATTTGAGTGTTTACCAAACTCAGAATAACTTGGTCATTCACAGTTACGCTTTGAACAATATTGCTGTTACTGTATACAAGGTCTTTGGCTCTGCTCATTTCACTTCTCATTATTTCCATGTTTTTCTAAAATCAACCAGCTTAGGGGCAGCTAGGTGGCACAGTGGATAGAGCACCAGTCCTGAAGTCAGGAGGACCTGAGTTCAAATCCGACCTCAGACCAAACGCTTGTCACTAACTAGCTGTGTGACTCTGGGCAAGTCACTTAACCCCAATTGCCTAAAAAAAAAATGCTGAAATAAAATCAACCAGCTTATCATTTCTTTCAGCACAATACTATTCCATCACAATCATAGACCATGGCTTGTTTAGCCATTTTCCAATTGTTGGACATCCCTTCAATTTCCAGTTCTTTCGAGAGAAATGATTATTTCTCTCTTGTATTAATAATTAATTATTGAATCAGAACCAAGGTTTTTCCCCTTCTCTACTTCCTCATCCAGAAATCAACCAGTGTGAGAAATTTTTCTCAAAGATTTACCCAGGCTAAGATCTAACCAGACAGTAAAAGAAATTCTAAGTTTGGGCTAATGGGAGAATTCCTGCTCATTATGTCCACTCAGACAGGCCTGGGAAAGTATTGATTCTCCCTTCTGTCAGACAGGTGGTATGGAAATTGATAAGTCTCTTTGACCAAGACTTGGGTGATTCAAGTCACGCATCCTCATGACCCTCATAGTAATAGAGCCCACCTCTCATTATAATATTCATTCTCTCATTGTTAACCAATCAGACTTGATTGACACCCTCAGGAACACCTGCTCCTCCAAAGGCATATAAACTGTGAGCCCACCACAAAGAGGGGTCTTTGGCATTTGAGAGTGTCACTGATTTCTTTTTATTAATAAACATGCTAGCCTTATCAATAAAATGGTTAAATTACCCAGAAACTATGTCTCTCAAACTTTTTCAATGTCACACTTTGCCACCACAGAGAGAGGTGCTATAAATATTGTAGAACATATAGGTTCTATTCCCTTTTCCCCAATCACCTTGGAAAACAGACCTAAAAATCGTATTGCTGGGTCAAAGGGTATACACAGTTTTATGACTCTTTGGGAATAAATTCCAGCTTGCTCTCCAAAATGGTTGGATCAATTTACAGTTTCGCCAACTGTGTATTAGTGTCCCAATTTGTCCACATCCCCTCTAACATTTGTCATTTTCCCCTTCTATCATTTTAGCCAATCTGATAAGTGTGAGATATCTCAAAGTTGTTTTAATTTGCATTTCTCTAATTAATAATGATTTAGATAATTTTTTATATGACAATATATAACTTTAATTTCTTTCCCCAAAAACTGCCTGTTCATATCCTTTGACCACTTACGACTCATATTCTTATAAATTTGAAAAAGTTCTCTATATATTTGAGATATGAGACCTTCACCTGAGAAACTGTCTTTAATTTTTTTTCACAATTTTCTGCTTTCCTTCTAATCTTAGCTATACTGGTTTTATTTGTACAAGCCCTTTTTAATTTAATGTAATTAAAATTATCCACTTTACCTCTCATAATTCTCTCTATCTCATTTATTTATAAATTCTTCTCCTACCCATAAGTCTGGTATGTTGCTTGTTCTTCCAATTTACTTAGGATATCTCCCTTCATATCTAGGTCATATATCCATTTTGACCTTATCTTGGTAAATGGAATAAGATACTGGTCTATGCCCAATTTCTACCACAGTGTTTTCCAGTTTTCCCAACAATTTTTACCAAATAGTGAATTCTTATCCCAAAAGCTTTACATTTGTCAAACACACAGTTACTATAATAATTTACTACTGTGTGTTGTGTGTCTATTCTGTTCCATTGATCTACCTTTCCATTTCTTAGCCAGTACCAGATAATTTTGATAATTATGGCCTTATGGTTTAAGATCTGGTACTACTAAGCCTCCTTCCTTTACATTGTTTTATTAATTCCTTTGATATTCGTGAACTTTTGTTCTTCCAAATGAATTTTGTTATTATTTTTTTCTAGCCCAATAAAATAATTTTTTGGTAATTGAGATGACAGTGAATAAGTAGATTAGTTTATGTAGAATTGTCATTTTTATTATGTTGACTCTGTCACTCCATAAGCAATTATTGTTTCTACAATTATTTAAATCTGACTTTATTTGTATAAAAAGTGTTTTATAATTATGTTCATATAGTTACTGGCTTTGTCTTGGCTGGTACACTCTCAGGTATTTTACTCTGTCTGTGGTTATTTAAATGGGGTATCTCTTACTATCTCTTTTTGCAGGGTTATATTGGTGATATATAGAAATGCTACTGATTTATATGGGTTTATTTTATACCCTGATACTTTGCTAAAATTACTGTTTCAACTAGCTTTTTAGTTGAATCTCTAGGATTTTCCAAGTATACCATAATATTGTCTGCAAAAAGAGAAAGTTTTATTGCCTCATTGCCCATTCTGATTGCTTCAATTTCTTTTTCTCCTCTTATTGCTATTGCTAGTACTTCTAATACAATATTGAATAATATCATTGGTAATGGGCATCCTTGTTTCACTCCTGTTCTTACTGGGAAGGTTTCTAACTTATCCCCATTATAAATAATGCTTGCTGATGGTTTTAGGTAGATGCTTCTTATCATTTTAAGGAAAAATCCATTTATACCTACGCTTTCAAGTGGTTTTTAAAAGGAATGAGTGTTGTATTTTGTCAAAAGCTTTTTCTACATCTATTGATATAATAATATGATTTTTGCTGATAATAAATTAGTTTTCCCATATAAGAAATAGTTTGACCTTATTAAATCCCTTATAATTGGTCTTTCATATACCTTCTTATGTTTCTCCTGATTCTTGTAAGCCAAATTTTCCACTCAGTTCAGTTCTTTTCCTCACAAATACCTGAAAGTTCTTTAATTCATTAAATATGATTTTTTTTTTCCATGCAAGATTACACTCAGTTTTGCTGGGCAATTATTCTCGGTTGCAAACCCAGCTCCTCTGCTCTTTGGAATATCATATTCCATGCCCTTCAGTCTTTTAATGTAGAAGCTGCTAAATCTTATGTTATCCTGACTGTAGCTCCACAGTATTTAAATTGTTTCTTACTAGTTGCTTGGAGTATTTTCTCCTTTACCTAGGAGCTTTGAAACTTAACTCTAACGTTCCTGTGAGTTTTCATCTCAGGATCTCGTTCAGGTAGTGATTGGTGGATTTTTTCAATTTCTATTTTACCTTCTAGTTCTAAAACTTCAGGGCAATTTTCTCTAATAATTTCTTGAAATAGAGTGTCTAGACGCTTTTTTTTTATCATAACTTTCAGGTAGTCCAGTAATTCTTATATTGTCTGTCCTCAATCTGTTTTCCAGGTCAGTTGTCTTTCTAATAAGATGTCTCACGTTCTTTTCTATTTTTTTCATTCTTTTGATTTTGTTTTATTATTTTTGATGTCTTATGAAGTCATTAGCTTCCCATTACCCAATTCTAATTTTTAAGGATTTCTTTTCTTTTGTAAGTTTTTGGATCTCTTTTTCTAATTGGTTGACTTTCTTTTCATAATTTTCTTGATTTTCTTGAATTATTCTTATTTTTTCCCTAATTTTTCCTCAACCTCTCTTATTTAACTTTTAAAGTCCTTTTTTAAACTCTTCCAAGAACTTTTTTTGGGCTTGTGACCATTTGACATTTTTCTTTGAAGTAGAAGTAGTTGTTTTGACTTCACTGTCTTCTCCTGAATTTGAACCCAGACCTTCTTTATCACCATAGTAGCCATGTATAGTCAGGTTCTTTCTCTTCTGCTTACTAATGTTTTTAGTTGCTTATTTATTAACTGTTAACTTCATGTTAGAGCCCAGCTGTGCTTCTGGGGTGTGGGGAATAATGTCTCAGGCTTCAGGTTTTTCATGCTGTTATTTTCTGAGCTCTACCCCTTGGAATGAGCTCGGGCACTTGACTCTGCCCTTGAGCCACTACCAGGGCCCCCAGCACTGGTGCCACCACAAAGGCTCTTACTCCTTGTGGTCCCTCTGACCCGGAACTGAAACCAGGGACTCTGCTCTTCTGGGAGTGACCAGAGCTGTCAGGGCCCCACTCTCAGTAAACGCACTCACGGCACACGCTCACTCCTCTTGGCCACTGCCACAGCCTAGCACCACTTCTGCTCAGCGGCCTGGGCCCCTTGTCCAGTGCCAGCGGAGGGCCCCCACAGTCTTCCCCTTGATCAGCCGCCCAACCCCCACGCTGTCCATGGGACACCCACACAGCTGCCCCCAGGACACCCACACAGCTGCCCCCAGGACTCATTGTTCGTTGATTCGGTATCTGCACTTCACTCAGGCCAAACCACCAACTGGGAGGTCTGGTCTTTCCTAACATCCTCCCAAGTTGAGGCGACGGCTTTATCCCCAACTTTTCATTATTTCTGTCGCACTGAAGTTCACTTTTAAAGCACTTTTAAATCGTTTGTTGGGGAATTTGGGAGACCTGGTAATTTTTTGACCCCTTTAGCAATCTGGGGCATGCTATGGAACCCTTCTCAGTAGGGGTTTTTAAGCATGTAGAATACATAGGATTACAAAGTTAACCAATTGTGGTAAAATACAGTTAGAATGAATATTTTTTTTCTTAAAGTCCACAGACCCCAGCTTAAGAGCCCCCAACTTCGAAAAAGCCTATGTGACCAGTGAAACAGCTGAATGGTAGCTGGCCTTTTACTTGGAAAATTGTTTAGAACCTCTTTTGCCATCTCTACCCCCCTACAACTTTTATGTATTTTATTGTCTTCAATCTATTGGAATGTAAGCTTCTTGAGGTTATCTTGCTTGTTTGCATTTTTATCCTCAGCACTTAGCACAGTACCTGGAACGTAGTAAGTGCTTAATAAATTGCTCCATTTAACCTTATCTATCTACTCTTATCTATCTGTCTATCTTGCCTAAGAAGGACTCAGCCTTGATGAGGGCTTCGGAATGATATTCAGCATTGGGTTCATGGGATTTGGAGCAGGGACCTTAGAGATCACATAGAACATTTTAACCAAGAGGCACCTGAGGCCCAGAGAAGTTAATGGGCTTGCCCAAAATCATAAAACTCATAAGTAGCAGAGGTGAGATTTGAACCCAGATCCTCTGACTTCAAATGAAGTATTCTTTCCACTGTATCCCTATTCTTCACCTATTGGTTTTTGTTTCTTCCCCTCCATACACATGACTTTCCCCTGTATCACCAAGGCAGGAAATCAGCAGATCATGGGGTCATAGATTTAGAGGTGGAAAAGAACCTTAGAAGTCAGCCAGTCCACTCTCCTTAGTTTTTGTTTGTTTGTTTGTTTGTTTGTTTTTGTTTTGTTTTGGTGAGGCAATTGGGGTTGAGTGATTTGCCCAGGGTCACACAGTTAGTAAGTATCATGTGTCTGAGGCCAGATTTGAACTCAGGTTCTCCTGACTCCAAGGCCAGAGCTCTATCTACTGCACCACCTAGCTGCCCCGACACTCTCCTTAGTTTTAACAAAGAAGGAAACAGAGATCCAGAGAAAAGTGACTTGTCCAAGGTCACAAAAGGGAGTAAGTTAGAAGATAGAATTTGGATCGTGGTCCTGACTCCAAATCTAGCATTCTTTCTATTATGTCCATCTCCTGGTCCCTCTTCTGCCATCCACCATGGGTAGTCTCTGTCTCTGCCATTAACCCCTTGTTTCCCATGGGGATTTACAAGATAGATAAATTGGGGGTGAAGGGGAGAAGGTAGAATGTCATTCTTCCAGGAACCTCTGGGTCTGAGTCCTGGTACTGTCTTTGGCCTTTCACATTGAATCAGTCCCATTCTCTCTATAAGCCTCAGTTTCCTCATCTGTAAAGTGGGTATACTGTAATAATGCCCAATGGACTGATTCTTGGGGTTGCTAGAGGATCCCATTGGATAATGGATGTCAACATGTTTTCTAACCTATAAGGCTAACATAAAGGGTACAATTCTATTATTCTTCACTAGCTTTGTTCTTTTCCCTGAGACTAGTCCTAGGCATAAAGAAGCCTGGGCAAGGAAAGGAGTAGAAGGAAGGGCACCAGGTAGGACATAACTTCCTCCTTTCTCTCCTCAGGCACATGGAAGAGTCTCGATCTTCACCTTCAAGGTTCCAACAGAAGCCTGGTAGCCATTACAGACAACCTTGTGGACCACGTTTGGGGGACAGAGAGGCCTTCCCTTCCCAGTCAACCAATTTACTACCTCCAGGAGAACTTCACAGGTATCTTAGTCCCTAGTATAATACAGATTATATTTGCTTGGTCCTTTAGTTGGGAGTTTACCAATAAAAGGGATTAAATCATAGTGAGAATAGGGGAGGAAATATCACAGAGAGAGTGGAAGCTACATAAGCACTTAAATGCTTATTGAATTGAGGTTAATCCTTGTGTCAGAGGTTCCCTCTCTCTCAGCCATAAAGGGCATAGGTCATCTTGAGGATTTCTCATTTCTCTCTGGCTTATCTGACCCTACCCAGGTGAACCCTGGGAGTGATATGTTCTGACTCATTTTGCCCTTACCTCAGTGGTACCCTAAAGGTGAGTGAGGTGGCATTTCCCCCCAAGAGTTCCCTTACAAGCACTCAGGCTAACAAGACACCGAACATAAAACTTTTTAGTTGCGTAATAAAGAACATAGAATTGACTAATACCTGAGTCCAGAGAGAGTCAGGAGAGTAACTTCTCTGTTTCTAGTGGTTCTTCCCTTTTCAGGGTCCTACACAGTCCCTATGACTCACAGAACTTCTCTGAACAGGGCACCAGTGTAGGGAGAGGTTGAGGCTGACTTCTATGCCAGCGCTAGCATCCCCTGTTATGAGACTTCCTCCAGTCCTACGTCCATGTGGCTTAAGCTCTTTGTTATTTGTCTTTCTATCTCTCTCCCCTCAGTTTGGCTTTACTGCTTCAGTCCTGGCTATGCCAGCCTCTCTCCTATTAGTGCTCCATTTCTGTGCAGCCAGTTGTCCTCTCCTGATATCTCTCTTCTACCTCTCTAACCTCCGCGGCCTCATGCAGCGTAGGCCAAAACAGAAGGCCATGTGAACCCAGGAGCCCCTGTGGGGAGATGGGAAGGGACAGAGCCAGATCCTTTCAGCTTGGTGGGAACGTGCCCACTACAGTGAGGGCAACCCTGCTACCAAAGTCATCCTTGTTAAGAGAGAAAACCTGTAGCATAGTTGTCTCACATCATACACAAAGATATAAAGAGCAGTGCTCCTATTTGCCCACCATGAGCACTTATTCTGAGTTATTTTCCTAGCCACAGAGACAGGCTTGCACTGAATCACCCAAATTCCCCAACCTTTCCTGGGTGACTGGTAGAGTCTCAGCCTGGGCTTAGGGTGAACAGGATCAGGGCTCCATCTAGGGCCCAGCTTGTGGCTGGGAAACAGCCCCATGGGAGTAATTTTAACATGTTGTGCCCTTTAACTCCCCTGAGTGATGACATTAAGCAGGAACGAGGCCAGGCTCCCAGTTATAAATGACTGTATCCCAGCCTGCACTGGGGCTCTAACTGACTCACCCAGGGAGTGCCATCCCAGCAGACTCCTTGGATAATCCTGGGCCTGCTTGAATGTGAGGAATATCACAAGTCTCCTGAGTGGGTGAGAGTCAAAGAAGGGGGTGGGGGACAGATTTCAAAATACCAGGTGTGAGGTAACAAGTTCACACTTTCCAGCTTTTGATCTGTTATAAATTGGATTCTGCCACTTGAAAAATTCTTCTTTCTGTATCTTAAAATAGTTTGCTACAGAAAACCTGCCAGGCAGGAGCTGATAAAGTAGAAGATAACCCCAATCTCTGCGGAATCTGAAGTTAGCAAGGAGGTGCTTCCTTCATCTCTCTCCTAGAGGGGAACCAATATCAAATGGCATGCAGGCTTGCATGCCCACTGCAAAGAGGAGAAGGATACAAAGCTGGGTGCCTCTGGGCTGGCGGGAGGAAGAACTCTAGGGAGAAGGAAGCCCAGGGTAGAGAAGCCAGCGTTGGGGCTCTGTGATGGAGCTAACTCAGACATGAACTAAAGTCAGGAGGAGGGCAATCATTTTCAGGGTTAAAAGAAAGGGAAGTTGCATATAAGGAAGGTGACCACCTGAGATAGCTAGCTAGATCCATAGCTAGACAGACAGACAGACAGACAGAATAGAAAGCTAGATAGAATAGATAAATTAATAGAATAGACAGAATAGAAAGCTAGATAGAATAGATAGATAGAATAGATAGATAAATAGAATAGATAGAAAGACAGAATAGAAAGCTAGCTAGAGAGATAGAATAGATAGATAACTAGAATAGATAGACAGATAGATAGAAAGAATAGATAGACAGACAAACAGATGAAGTGAGTATTTATTAAAAGCTTATAACATGCCAGGTACTATACTAAGCCATTCATTTGGTTACATTCATTTTCTCTAAACGTTTCTCTGTTTTCCCTTTAAGTTTGGGTCTCACTGAATGGGCATCTTTTGAATACTTTTAATATAGAATACATATCACATAGGTGTATGTCTCTTGGAGAATTATCTGGGACACTGAGAGGGTGAGTGACTTGCCCCAGGTCACACAGCCAGGATGGGTTAGAGGCAGGATTTTAACCCAGGTCCTCCTTCCTCCAGGCCAGCTCTCTATCCCCTGCAAGGTGCTAACCTGCCTTGGTACAGAGTTCTCTCACAAGGGAGCTCCCTGCATGCTGAGCTCACAGGTGCAGACCAAATATAGACACACAGGAATATGTGAATAGGACTGTCATTTATTTCATCAGCGTGGAGAATTCCTTCCACCAACACAAACTGCAAGTATATGTGTATAAAGAAATCTACCATAGCACCATAGAAGGTAAAGACAGGCTGCCATTGGAGTCAGGGAGGCCTGGGTTTGAGTCCTACCTCTGACCTATCCTGGCTGTGTGATCCTGGGTAAGTCCCTTTACCTCTCAGGGCCCTGGGAAACTCTGATCTGCATCAGTAGAGGGAGTTTCCACACCAGGAATTACCCACACTGTTTAAAATCACAAGTCCAGACCAAGAATGCAAATTATATTGGATGAGTGTGTGTGTTTATACATGCATATAGAAATCCCCCCTTCATCTCTAGCTCCTAGAGGCCAGGAACTTTTATGCTTGAGACTATGACTGCGACTCTCCACTACCACCTAGTGACAGCATGCATGTATAGCAGGGACAGTTACTAAAGGGGGGAAAATTTGGCCTCCAAAGCGTTGACAACAGAAAACTGCCACAGGCGACCCTATGAATATGGAACTTTACAAAGTTGTTATTGGGTCATTCATTCATTCATTCAATAAACATTAAGTTGGTTTTTTAAGTCTTGTACTTGCTGCTTGGGGACATACTAAGTGTCTCTAAAAGATGGCCCAGGGGTGGGGTGGGGGATGAAGAGAAGGACGGAATGGGGGGAGGGCCAGAAGGCTTCAAAAAGAAGATGGCTTTGGAGTTGGGCTTTAACAGATGGGTAGGAATTCGCCAGGAATAGGGAATAGCATCACCAAAGTCAGGAAATCACAAGACATATTTGAAGGGCAGAGAAGTAATCCAGTTTGACTGGTATGTAGATCGCATAGAAGGAATTAAAATCTGGAAAGGTAGATTGATGCCAGATTTGGGAAGATCTTGGAGGCGGGGCAAAGAAATTTGAACTTTGCTCAGAAGACAATAGTGAGTCACCGAGGATTATTGAGTAGAGGAGTGACATCACCAGCTCTATGCTTATACTTCAGCATTTCAGTGAATCAGTAATCTCTTCAATGGGGTACTCCCTCCAATGGTATAGATCACTGCTCATCCATGCCTAAATCCTATGTGATTCTTGTCCATGAATCTTCCATAGAGAATCTACCTAGTGTACTGGAGGCTTAATCAGGTGAGCTGGGTGCAGGTCAGTGGGCCCTTATGCATTCTTTGGCCCTCTCTGATTCCAGGGAGCACATGGCAGGATAAAGTCACAGGAATCCGAAACCAGATGCAAACGCATTCTAAAGCCCCCACAGCCGTCCTTCTATCTGCGCTGGATGAGACAGCTTGTAAGTATAGTTGCTAACACTTGGGGGAGAGGCGTTGCACCTAGGGCAAGTGGCTTGAAAAGCACCCTTTGAGGAGGAAGGGGCAAAGGAAACCATATTGTAGCAGGCAGAGACAAAGACATAGTCAAGAGGTTACTACTGGGGCAGCTGCTTTTAGGGTGGCATGTGGTGGGGCGGAGGTGAGGGAGGAAGTTCTAGGAAAGGAGAAACTCACCCCAGCACACCAAAAGACTACAAGTGAAGTCAGTGCCCTTTAAATACCATGCACTGGAGCAAAGGCTCAGTTGCCCTGTCCTAGTTATAACTCTACCCCATTCCCCTCTCCAAAATCCATTTGATGCTTAGGCCACTCAGACTTCTCCCTAAAATATCCTTCCCTCCTACTCACACAGACCTACAGCTTTTCTCCAAATGCCAAAGGCTTCCAGCTATGTCATCATGGATGGAATGAATAGGAAGGGGAAGGGTACTATGGCACCATGAAGCCATTCTCTCAGGAAGTCCCCCAGCACAGAGGACCTAAAAAAGCCTGAAAGGAAGGAAACCAGGAGGACTTCCTAGGCCATGGCTATGACCACCCCCCAAATCTGTAGCCGAACACTTTTCCTGTCTTAGTCACAGGATGATTGGAGACAGAAGTCGCTGCACTGGCTATGAGGATCAGACCCTGGCAGTTTGTAAAATTGATTTTGCCTATAAAACTAGCTAGCTTCCTTTAAAGCACCTTGGCCACCCCACCTCTGGCACCCCTCTATTACTCTCTGCCAGTCGAGTCCCTTCTCTGACTCCCTGTCTAGGGAGTCTACACTAACACACAGTTGAGCCCCACTCTGTAACACCAAGTTGACCCCTCCCCTGCCAGCATGACACCCAGCCACCCAGTGCTGGCCCTTAGCATAGTCTAGTCAAAGGGTCATAGATTTTGAGATGGAAGAGAACATTACAGAGGATGAAACTGAGACCCACAGTGAGTGGATCCTAGGTCTAGAACTAGGAGAGACCTCGACCTCTTAGGTCTCCCTTCATTTTACAGATGAGGAAACTGAGTCCCAAGAAGGTTCAATGACTTGCTCAAGATCAGAGGAGGAGACTGAGGCTCATAAAGGATCCTAGATCTAGAAGTGGAAGGGCCCTCAGAGGTCATTAAGTCCAACAACATTACCTTGCAGAGGAGGAAACTGAGGCACAGAGAGGTTATCCACTCTATGACATCTAGTCTATGCCAACTCTCTACATCTAGGCCAACATATCTGTGACACGCAATCTAAGTGCTCTCTCCATGACCCAATCTTTATAAGGTGAAGACTTGCCCCCACTTTATGATGCCCAATCTAGCCCTTCTACATCCCCTGGTCCCATTCTATCGCACCTAGTCTAGGGATCCTGGAAGATCCCGTCTGGTCCTCTCTGACATCCAACCTCGCTTCTCTGTATCCTCCAAAGTCTAGGCACCCATCCCAGGCCCCCTCTAAAATTTTCTGTCCTCTACAGCACCCAGTCTAGCACCTTCCCATAGTACCTAGTCTAGGCTCCTCTAGAATATTCAATCCAACTTGTTCTATGTCACCCAGTCTAGACTTTCTTTTTTATGTTATAATGAGACAAGATATGCAAAGCACTTTGCAAATCTTGTTGTTTTTTGGTCATTCAGTCATGTCTGACTCTTTATGACCCCATGGACCATATTGTCCACGGGGTTTCCTTTGGCAAGTATACTAGAATGGTTTGCCATTTCTTTCTCCGGTGGATTAAGGAAAACAGAGGCGAAGTGACTTGCCCAGGGTCACACAGCTAGTGAGTGTCTGAGGCCAGATTTGAACACAGGTCTTCCTGACTCCATTCACTGAGCCACCTTGAAGTGCTATAAAATGCTAACTATCAAATTACATTCATAATAATAATAATAATTGTTGTTGTTGTTGTTCAGTCGTTTTTCAGTCATGTTCGACTCTCCGTGACCCCATTTGGGGTTTTCTTGGCAGAGATACTGGCGTGGTTTGCCATTTCCTTCTCCAGCTCATTTTGCAGATGAGGAAACTGAGACAAACAGGGTTCAGTGACTTGCCCAGGGTCACACAGCTAGTAGATATCTGAGGCCAGATTTGAACTCAGGAAGATAAGTCTTCCTGACTCTAAGCCCTATGCTCTATCTGCTGCAGCGCCACCTAGCTATCTAATGATAATAATAATAATAATAATAATAATAATAATAATAATAATACTTTATCTTATTGATAAAGAGAAATAATACAGGCATTTAGGTAAGGGGGGAATGGACAAATTAGAGATAAATCTTTTTTTTTTTTTGGTTAGGCAATGGGGTTAAGTGACTTGCCCAGGGTCACACAGCTAGTAAGTGTTACGTGTCTGAGGCCAGATTTGAACTCAGGTCCTCCTGAATCCAGGGCCGGTGCTCTATCCACTGCGCCACCTAGCTGCCCTGACATAAATCTTTAGGGAGCAAAGCCAACAGTGAGGTTGAGGACTGACCATTGCTAGCACCTTTACCCTGTAACAAGGCCACTCTTGATTTTTCCCCCAGGGCTCTTCAATCTTCGAAGCAATGATATTCCTTACAATCCCTTCTTCTATTCCTACACCCTACTGACCAACTCCTCCATCAGGTACCATTTTCCCCCTGCTCCTTGTCAACGTCTGCCCTGAACTGGCCTGCCGAAATGATGGCTACTGACTCTGTACTTGCTTTGACTTTTAGCATTGGCGTGCCTTGGGATTAGATGTCTCTTGTGTAACCCTGAACCGGCTCTACTATCTCATTGGCCCACCCTGTCTCCGTGTTTCTCTGTCACTTATAGCTCATAATGTTCTGTTTTTTTCATTTGCCCAAGGCTGTGCTCACAAGAGCTCCTCTAGTCTTCCCAAGCAATTCCTAATGTAGAACTGGAAGGGCCCTTAGAGGCCTTCTGGGCCAATACCCTTTTTTATAAATAAGAAAACTGAGGCCTAAAGAAGGGAAATGATTCACCAAAGGTCACGTGGGTGTTGAGTGTCCAAGGCAGCATTCAAACTCCGGTCTTCGAACTGGACTCCAGAGCCAATGCTCTTTGTGCTATACAGGCTGCCTCTACTCAATGGAGCCATAGGCTCACAGATCTGGAGATGGAAGGGACCTCAGGGGCCACCTAACCCAACCTCTGCATTGTACAGAAAAGGAAACTGAGACTCAGGCAAGTTAAGTGACCTGCCTAAGGCCCTCCATTTAAGCATCTGAAGCAGGATTTAAACCAAGTTCCTCTGACTCCACAGTCAGTGGGCATTCCCTTGTACCACACCCCCACCCTGATAAGGCAGAAAAGAGCTCTAGAGTCAAAGGTCAGGGTCTTGGATCTATCATTGACTCCCTATATGACCTTGGGCCCTCCCTGGGCCTCAATTTCCTCTTCTACAAAATGAGAGGGTTGGACCAGATGGTCTCTGAAGTCCCTACCAGCTCTGGGTCAAGGATCCCAATTCCTTGCTCCCTTTTCTCTGTGGCCTCGTGTTTGCCATTATCTGGCCCCACTCCATGCCTGACAGTGGGGGGCTGATGGTGGTGGTGGGGAGATTTAAGTTGGATGTCGGAAAAGCTGTACTAACAATGAGTGCTATTCCAAAGTGGAATGGGCTCCCTCTGGAAGCAGTGGGTTGTCCCTTTCCTTGACAGGTATGTTATGGGAATTCCCATTCAGGTATGGTTTCGACTAAATGTCCTCCCAGGTCCCTTCTAACTCTGAGACTTTGTAATTCTAACATTCTGGTAGATTTCTGAGAGAACCAAAGGCTCAGTCACCAGACTTGTCTTCCTGCCCATACCTCCTCAGGAAGCCTATCTTGGAAACCTAGTGCCACCCACCAGAGAATTCCATTCTCAAGGGATGAGAATCTGGGTGAGGCTCAGATGACACCGGTCAGACAGGCAGGGTTAGGCCTCCCATTGCCAGAAACTGCCACTTAGCCCAATCTCACAGGAAATGTTTTCTAGGCTCAGCTCAGGCAAAGCAACTCTTTTTTTTTTTGTTTGTTTTTGTTTTAGTTTTTAGGCAATTGGGGTTAAGTGACTTGCCCAGGGTCACACAGCTAGTAAGTGTTATATGTCTGAGACCAGATTTGAACTCAGGTCCTCCTGACTCTGGGCTGGTGCTCTATCCACTGCACCACTTAGCTGCCCCAAAAGCAACTCTACATCCTGGTCCTCAGTACCCCAACTGGGGCCTTCCTGATTTTTCCTCCATCATTGGCAGGCTATTTGTGAATGCAAGCCGGCTGAGCAGTGATGTCCTACAGTACTTGAGCTCAAACTGCACAGGCCCAATGTGTGTACAAATTGAAGATTATGACCAAATCCGAGAAAGCGTCCAGGAGTATGCTACGGAAGATGTACGAGTTTGGCTTGGAACTGAATATACCACCTATGGGCTCTATGGGGTCATACCCCAGGTGAGGATGCCAAAGGAGTTCCAAATGCTTTCATTACATGACAAATCCCAGGATTCCAGTCCTCCAACTCACCTTGCCTCTGTCTCTAGTGCTGAAGCCATCACACCTTGACCAGGTCCCCTGATTAGGAAAGCTACTGGAAAAATCACTGGGCTTGGAATTAGAGAAAATTGGGTTTAGTTCCTGTCTTTGACACTTTCTACTGTGTAACATCAGATAAGCACCTTCATAAGGTCATTCTACAGATCTTATTTTACAGATGACTAATTGAGGCAGAGGTTAAGTGACTTGCCCAGGGTCCCACAGCTGGAAAGTACCTGAGACAGGATTCAAACTCAGGTCTTTCTGATTCCAGGCTCAGTGCTCTATCTACTGTACCACCTAGCTACCTTGATTCTATTACTTGCCAGTGAAGGGAGGGCAAGAAAGGGGAAGGTAAAATCCTTACTCCCGGGGAGTTCACAGAGTTAGAGAGAAAATACACGCATACATGAAAAGGTTTGAGAATATTGTACCGAGGTGAATGGGTACCAAGTAGGCTGAGTTCCAAAGTTTAGAGGAAAGAGGTGATCCCCATTTGTGGGGTCGATCAGGGAATGTTTCTTGGAGCTGGTGGTTTTGATCTGGGTTTGGAAGGAGGGTGACCTGGGTAGGCATTGAACCAAAGGGAAGATGTGGAGGGTGAGGGGAGTACCTAGATGGCCCTCTCCCTGGCCACACTAGGGCACTTCCAACCTGCCTTTGGTTGGGCCAGGCGTCTCTGGCCTGGAGGCGCCACCGAGGACCATCAGTTCCTTTCTTCACTGCTTTCTGTTCCCTGGACAGGAGAAACTTGTAGAAGAGTCCTACTCTCCAGTGATGGTGGCCAAATCAGTGAAGAACAGAAAGGAGCAGGATTTGCTCAGGGCCGCACATGTAAGTCATTAGCACCAACGGGGGAGTGTGTGGTCTGCTCTGACCCGAGGCCGTGGTCTGACACCTCAGAGAAATCCACAAGAACAGCCACGAAGGAAAAGTCTTTGTTAGAAGGGATGCCTCTCTGGGAAGTGGGAGGGATACAGGAAGAAACTCAGGTGATGTAACAAACAAAAGATCAATATGAATTTGGTTCTTGACAAGAAAAGAAACACAAAACCTCCTAGCCTTGCGTGACCCTGACCCCCAGCCGGACCCTGAGCCTGACAGCCCCTCTGGGCTTCCCCATTGAAACTGGAGGGATGGCTTGCATTGGGATGGTTTGGAACTCGGATTTTCAGGGTACAGCTCCTGTGTTTCCCAACCCCTTCCTCCCTCAGGGGGCCCATGGCAGGGCCACATTGTCTGTCCCACCCTGGGTCCCAGCCCTGAGGCCTGTTAACCTCTTTCCCCTCCAGGTGCGGGATGCTGTGGCTGTGATCAGGTACCTGGTGTGGTTGGAGAAGAATGTACCTCAGGGCACCGTGGATGAATTCTCAGGGGCAGAACAGGTGAACAAGTTCCGGGGGTAAGTTCGTGCCTCTTCTTCCCGCCCCCCCCCAACCCCCATCCCCTTACACTTGATCCGGTCTGGTCAGGACCTGGCCCCACCCTTGGCCCCTTTGGTGTCCCCAGGGTTCCCAGTGCCACAGTGACACCTGGTGGCTGCTTTGGGAATGGGGGTAAAGTGAGCATTAGGGCCCAGGCCAGAATCCCTCTGGATCACCAAGTTGGGTTTAACACCACTCCCAACCCCCATCTCGGGACACAGTGGAGCTAGGCAGTGAGCCCCCTGTGGCGGAGATACACTTGCCTTGTTCCTTCCAGAGCCCACCTAAGGCTAGAGACCACAAGTATTCATTCTAAAGTGGCAGCTCTATGCAGAGCCCAGGGCTGGTGAGGGGGTCTACAAGGTGTAGATCAAACTTGGTGTCTGCCCTCCAGGCTCCTAGCCTAGGAAAGGATACAACATCCTCTGGGTTGGAATTGGGGTAGGAGACATTATAAATGAGCGGGGGTACAGAGGTGGGAAGGCTCACAGTGTGTTGGGAGAGAGCAGAGTAATCCAGTTTGACTAAAGGAAACAGTGCAAGATAAGGTTGTGCAAAGGTTGGGTGTTGTCAGACCATGAAAAGCCTTGAATGCCAACAATTGAATTAAAAATTGAATCAGTAGATAATAGACAGCCCCTGAGGACTTTTGAGTAGAGTGGCATGATCAGACGTTTGTAAAAGACAAGCCGTACTGGCCGCCATATGGAGGGACGGTTGGAATGCAGAGACAGTGGAGGCAGGAAGACCTCTTGGGAGGGGGTTTTGATCATCCACTTGGGTGGTGGCAGTAGGGATAGTGATGAAAGGATTGTTCAGGAGGGTGAAGAGAAAATGGAATGGAGGAGGGGCTATATATAGCAGGGATTGTTGAATCACAGTACATCTAAGCTGGAAAGGTCCAGTGTCAGACAGTCACAGGGTCCACAGAGAGAAAAAAGCTTCCCGAGGGCAGGGATTGTTTTGTTTTTGTCTCTGGCGTCCCCAGGGCCTAGCACAAGGCCAGGCACAGAGTAGGCATTTACTAAATGCTTGGGGATTGATTATTGATTTTCTAAGCAGGGAAACCAAGTCTCAAGAGTGGTTAAATGATTTGCCCAAGGTCACATTAGTTGGGCCAGCAGCAGAGCTGGGATTTGGACCCTGGGGTTTCTGATTTCAAATCCATGGCTTTTTTCCCCATCAGGGCTAAGTCTGGTCAAGAGTCTTGAGAATCCAATCCTGCCCTAGATAGCAGCTCATTTGAGCCCTCATTCTGGCCCCTCAGACTTCCTGATCCTGGCCCCTACACCCCCACCCCCCACCTCTTCCAGTCAAGCCCCAGACCCACTCTCTTCTTATTCAATCCAGAGAAGAAGAATTCTCAGCAGGGCCCAGTTTTGAAACCATCTCAGCCAGCGGCCTGAATGCTGCCTTGGCTCACTACAGGTATGAGTGTGGAATGACCTAAGAGGCCACCAGCCTTGAGGCTGAGTTGTCCATTAGAACTCAGGGGCCCTGCGCACTGTGGGCTGGGCAGACACTTAGGAATCTCTCCGTGGGGGGGAGCCATGAGGTGGCAGTTTGGGCTGGAGCTGTGCGATAGCCGCAGCGCTGAGAGGTTGGGGGAGGGGGAGATGGCTCCCGAGTGAGGCTGAATCTTTTCTTTCCTGTTGTTTCTTTCTGTTGGGTAACCTGTGGGAGAGCTGATGTGGAAAGAGTCCACCAAAGTTTCCCGTTAGTCCAGCCTGAGCTGAACAAGAGTACATCCAAGGGGGTAGGCAAGCCAGATGTTTGGCACCTTTCTAGACCAAACATCTGTACGCTTGGCGGAATTCTTGGGCCAGGCTGACCAGATGGCTCACAACATCACATAAACACAGCCAGGGAATCCCAGCAACCAAGAATGTGAAAGCTGGAAGGGACCTCACGCCTGACCTAGCGTGGCTCTTCCATTTTATAGATGGACTCACTGTGACTCAAAGTAGGTCAGTGCCTTGCCCAAGGTCACGTAGCCAGTAATCTGGAAGCAGAGAACCTAGCTCTGCTGCTTACTACCCGGCGTGACCTTTGACGACCCCACCCCCCCTCAGTTTCCTGTAAAATGAGAGGTCAACGACATGATCTTTAAGGTGCCTCCTGACCCCAACATTTTCTGTTCTCTGATCTCTGTTCTAAGCTCCAAGCTTAGAACAAGTTCCCTTCAAGCTCTGGCATTCTATGTTCTGCGTTCTGGGAATCCTCTCCCTTCTGAGATTCTCTGTTCTAAAGTCCTTCCCGGCTTTGATTCGGTTCTAAGGGCCCTCCCAGTTGTGAATTTCTGTTCTACGGTCCCCATCAAATTTAAATCCTCTGACCTCACGCTAAGTAGTTGAACCAGCCCTGACTCCCAATTCATTGCTCCCATCACTGCTCATCTGTACTCCACTGTACCCATGACCTAGTCGGGGCAGGGGAAGGAGGGGAATTCTCCCTCTGCAGAGACACATCCTAGCTCATGCCCACCTTAGAGGATAGTCTACATGAGTTATTAAGGCAGAAAAATTCCCACACACCCCTTCAGCCAATCTGGTGATGAGTCTCTCTGCCCATAGCCAGGCTAGTCCAGGGATAGTGGGGGTTCCTGACACCCACAGTCCGTCACCAAGCCCAGGCATTCCAACTTGGCTGGACTTGTGCTGGACCATGGGGGAAGGGGACGTTGGTTGGAGTCTTCCCACTCACCCTCCAAGGCCTGGCCTGGAGTTGGGTCAAGCAAGTCCCTCCCTTGCCAGGAGACAAGCTTCCTCTACTAGTGTTCTCATTCTGGAGGAGGTTTTTGGATGCCCCCCGGCCTTTGCCCCCAGTCAGGTCAGCCCTAAATCAAGTGATGACAAGGATCAAATTTGGAGATCCCTATGCAACACCCCTCCCCACATACATACACACTCCATAGCCCTCCCATTCAACCTTTGATCTCCTAGGGGAGGCAGTGTTAGGAGTCCTAAGTCCTGGGTTCTGGCCCTAGCTCTGTACTGACTCTGCCTAACCTTCTTGGCTAAGTCACTTTCCTGCTAAAAAACAAATGATGGGGTTAGACTAGGCGACCCATAAGTTCTCTTCCAGACCTCACATTGCATGTTCTCTACTTTATCTGTGTGACTTTGGACAAGTCATTTCGCCCAACTACATTTTCCCAATCTGTAGAATGAGGAGATTGGACTAGAGAAGTCCTAAGGTCCTTCCCCTTACCTCATCCTATGGCTCTATCTCCTTTCCTTTTCCTTTCCTTCATCAAGACTAGTGGATATGTCTTGTGTCTTGTTCTTTCAGGGCCCTGCTCTATTGGTTGACAGCCAGCTAATGTGGTTGACTAATTCAGACTAGGTTATTCGTAAAGGACTAACTCTTCCTCCTTTCCTCCTCTTTTCAGCTAGCATACATGTATTTTAAAGGGACGATGCTTTTACCCCAAAGGCAAGGAATTACAGGGAGGTGAAGATGGGGTTGGGGGGAACAGAAGGGAGTCCTTTCTTTTTTTTTTACATTGTAATTCATTATTTATTTATTTTTAACATTCTTTTCTTAAATTTTGAGTTCCCAATTCTCTTCCTCCCTCCATCCCCTCCCCCACCCACTGAAAAGGCAAGCAATATGATATCAATTATACATGTGGAACCATGAAAAACATTTCCATATTAGTTACATTTTTTTTAAAAGCAAAAAAAATGATAAAATTATACTTCAATTTTCACTCAGAGTTCATCAGTTTTCTCTCTGGAAGTGGATAGCATTTTTTCCTCATGAGTCCTCTGGAATTGTCTTAGATCATTGTATTGATCAAAGTAGCCAAGTCTTTCACAGTTAATCATCATTACAACATTGCTGTTCCTGTGCACAATGATTTCATGGTTCTTTTCACTTCACTTTGCTTCATTTCATATAGGTCTTGCCATGTTTTTCTGAAACCACCTTCCTCATCACTTCTTACAGCATAGAAGTATTCCATCACAATCATATACCACAACTTGTTCAGCCATTCCCCAATTCATGGGCATCCCCTCAATTCCCAATTCTTTGCCACCACATAAAGAGCTGCTATAAATATTTTAGTACAAATTGGTCCTTTTCTTTTTTCTTTGATCTCCTTGAGATACAGACCCAGTCATTGTAATTCTAGGTCAAAGGGTATACACAGTTTTATAGCCCTTTGGGCCTAGTTCCGAATTGTTCTCCAGAATGGTTGGACCAGTTCATTACTTCACCAATGATTCATTAATGTCCCTATTTTTCTCTCATCCCCTCCAGCAATTGTCATTTCTGATAGATGTGAGGTGGTATCTCAGAGCTGTTTTAATTCACATTTCTCTAATCATTAGTGATTTAGGGCATTTTTTTTCACATGACTATAACTATCTTTGATTTCTTCTTCTAAAAACTACCTGTACTTCTTTTTCCATTTGGTCAGTTCTGCTTTTTAAAGAGTTCTTTTCTTCAGTGAATTTTTGTGCTTCTTCTACCATTAAGTCAATTCTGCTTTTTAAGGTGTTCTTTTCTTCAGTATTTTTTGTGCCTCTTTTACCAAGTTGTTAATTCTCTTTTCATCAGTTTCTTGCATCACTCTCATTTTCCCCCAATTTTTTCTCTACTACTCTTATCTCTTTCTTTAACGCCTCCAGGAATTCTTGTTGGGTTTGGGACCAATTCACATTTTTCTTTGAGGCTTTGGTTGTAGCCTTCACACTGTTGTCTTCTGAGTTTATGTCTTGGTCTTCCCTGCCACTGTAGTAGCTTTTTATTGTCAAGTTCTTTTTTGTGATTAGCTCATTTTTCCAGCCTATTTCTTGATTTTGAATTTTATGTTAAAGATGGGTTCTACTCACCTGGGGGTGGGGAAGAACTGTCCCAAGTTTCAGGCTTTTTCATGCTGCTGTTTTCGCAGCTAGTTCTGGATGTCTATAAGTTTTTGGTGCTTCCAAAGTGGTGTGATCCTGAGAGATGTATGGTCATTGCTTTCCTGGTCTGTGCTCTGGTCTTAACCCAGGAAGGACTCCTGGTCCCCTGTAGCCACAGGTGCTAGCACTATTCTTTGCTTCAGAACTGCAACCAGGCCCCCTGTTCCCTTGTGCCTGATCTCTAGCATTCCTGTCTGCTCTGGAACTACAACCCAGAACTACATATGAGCAAAAGGGCCAATCAGCATCAGATATACCCAGTGCCAGAAAAGGGTCCCCTATAACCTCTTCCTGACCAGCTGTCCAACCCCTTCTCATCTCTGGGCCAAGAGCTCCCAAAGCTGCTGCTGCTGTGGTGGCTGCTTTTGCTACCACCACATGTGTGGGGCTCTGGACAGGCCTCCACCCCAGTGTCACAGACTTCTCCTGCTGATCTCTTAAGTTTTCTTAGGCCAGAAAAATGTCTCCCCCTGACCTTTTGTTGGCTATGCCACTCCAACATTTGATTTGAGGTGTTGTTTTAAAGTTGTTTGGAGAGGAACATTGGGAGAGAGCTTAGCTGGATGGCTGCCCCTAATCTGCCATCTTGGCTCCACCCAAAGGATTCTTTTCTGCAATCTTCATATCACATGAGTGGCCATGTAGTCTTTCTATGCGTAAGTCCAGCCTTGGATAGATAGTGCAATCCTGGGGCTACATGAAGAAGGGGCAGGAGAACAGGTTTAAATTGCTCTTTCACTAGGTCCCCTTTTCCTTTTCAGTCCAACCAAGGAGAACCACCGCACCCTGTCCCAAGATGAAATGTATCTGCTGGATTCTGGAGGGCAATATTGGTGAGTCATTTCCCCCTACTCAGGTCTGTCTAGCTCATGTAGGTGCTCTCTCTTCCTTTCTCCATTGCCTCAGACATGTGGAGGGACTCAAGAGAATCCTACTACTCCACTCCCTGCCTTCAGGGAGCATCTGGTACAAAACAGACTTACCAAGATGCAACTGGGAGTAGTGCAGGGCGTCTTAACATTTTTGTGTACCAAAAATCCCTCTGGCAGTCTGTGGACCCCCCTGTTCAGAATAATGTTTTTAAATGATAAAATAAAATACCCAGGACCACAAAGGAAAACAAATTATATTGAAATAAAGATATAGTCTTTTCTCCATCTAAGTCCCTAAGACCCCAGAAATCTATCCATGGACAAGATTAAGAACTCCTACAATAGTGGAGAGAGCCCTAGCCAGGGCATTGGGGTCCTGGGTTCTAGTCCTAGCTTTGCCACTGATTCACTGCATGACTTGGAGCAAATCTCTGTAAGTTGCTGAACACTTGTCAATATGCATTGGTAGAGGGAGTTTCCCCAGTGGGAGTTCCTTACATTAATGAAATCCTGGATCTAGTCCAAAAGAAAAATGACCTGGGATTAGGGGAGGCGGTAGTCAGAAGCCAAACACTTTTGAGGAGGGACAGTGTGAAAGAAGAGAGACAATAGAATAAATGGGGGGGGGGGTAGAATGGAGGGAAATACACTTAGCAGTAGTGACTGTGAAAAAAATTTTGAAGTAAGTTTTTCTGATAAAGGCCTCATTTCTCAAATATATAGAGAACTAAGTCAAATTTATAAAAATAAGAGCCATTTCCCAATTGATAAATGATCAAAAGATATGATCAGTTTTCAGATGAAGTAACCAAAGCTACCTATAGCCATATGAAAAAATATTCTAACTCACTATTCATTGGAGAAATGCAAATAAAAACAATTCTGAGGTACTACCTCATACCTATTAGATTGGTTAATAGGACAGAAAGGGTAAATGACAAATGTTGGAGGGGATATGGGAAAAATGAGACATTAATGCACTGTTGGAGTTGTGAACTGATTCAACCATTCTGTAGAGCAATTTGGAACTATGCCCAAAGGGCTATAAAGTCATGCATACCCTTTGACCTAGTAACACCACTACTAGATCTGTATTCCAAAAGAGATAAAAAAAAAACAAAAAGGAAAAGGAACTATACATACAAAAATATTTATAGCAGCTCTTTTTTGAGGGCAAAGGATTAGAAATTGAGGGGATGCCCATCATTTGGGAATGGCTGAACAAGTTGTGGTATGTGATTATGATGGAATACTATTGTACTTTAAGAAATCATGAGCAGGATGCTCTCAGAAAAACCTGGAAAGACTTGCATGAGATGATGCAAAGTAAAATGTATTGTATACAAAGGTCACTTGCCTTCCCTGGATCTCAGTTTCCCCATTTGTAAAATGAGTGTATTAGATTAAATGGTCTCTATGGTCTTTTCCAGCTCTAACATTCTCTGGGGTTTTTTTATTAATTTATTTTGATTTATCAACAATCACTTCCATAGGCTTTTGACTTTTAAAATTTTATACCTCTTCCTCTCCCCTCCCTCCCTAAAATGGTGCACAATCTGATATGGGCTATTCATATATATTCCTATTAAACATATTTTCACATTAATGATGTTGTAAGGAAGAATTAGAACCAATAGGAGGAACCACCAGAAAGAGGAAACAAAACAAAACAGAAGAAAAAAAGAGCAAATACTCTGCTTCCATCTGCATTCAGACTCCATAGTTCTTTCTTTGGATGTGGATAGCATTTTCCATCATGAGACCTTTGGAGATGTCTTAGATCCTTGCATTGCTGAGAAGGGCTGAGTCTATCAACATTAGTCATTGCACAACGTGGCTATTACTATGTACAACATTCTCCTGGTTCTGCTCACTTCACTCAGCATCAATCCATACAAGTCTTTCCAGGTTTTTCTGAAGTCTGCCTGCTCATCATTTCTTATAGCACAGTAGTATTCCATTACATTCATATACCACAACTTGTTCAGCTGTTCCCCAATTGATGGGCATTCCCTCAATTTCCAATTCTTGGCCACCACAAAAAGAGCTGCTATAAATATTTTTGTACATGTGGGTCCTTTTCCTATTTGTATGCTCTCTTTGGGATATAGCCCTAGAAGTACTATTGCTGAGTCAAAGGGTATGCACATTTTTATAGCCCTTTGGACATAGTTCCAAATTGCTCTCCAAAATGGTTGGATCATTTCACAACTCCACCAACAATGAATTAGTGTTCCAGTTTTCCCACATCTTCTCCAATATTTATCATTTTCCTGTTTTGTCATGTTGAACATTCTCTGTTTTAAGAGCCCTCCTAACATTCTATGACTCTGTGTTCTAATGTAGCACCTCCTTTCAGCCCCATCAAGAATTTACCCCTCTCTCTGTCATCTTTCTTTTTTTTGGCTAGGCAATGGGGGTTAAGTGACTTGCCTAGGGTCACCCAGCTAGTAAGTGTTATGTGTCTGAGGCCGCATTTGAACTCAGGTACTCCTGAATCCAGGGCCAGTGCTCTATCTACTGCGCCACCTAGCTGCCCCCTCTCTGTCATCTTTCAATCTTGTCCTCTATACTGGCTCCCTCCTTAATACTTACAAATGTAGTCATATCTCCCTCTGCCTCAAAAAATAAAAATAAAAGCAGATAAAAACCCCCCTCAGTTGACCCAGCCATCCCCTCAAACTCTCATCCTATAGCTCTCCTCTCTGTCACTGCCAAGAATCATCTATCCTTACTTCCACTTCTCAGTCTGACTCCCAGACAGTCCATGAAGCCTTCTCTGATCCTCTTTGTTGTCAGTAGTCTCTCCTTGTTCCAATTACCTGGTATTTATTGATAGGTATACACTCTAGACGTCTCCCCCATGTAGATCTTAAGCTTCTTGAGGGCAGGGATTGTTTCAATTTTGTATCTGTACCCCTCAAGTGACTGCATTGTGCCTGGCTCAAAGTGAATGCTGGTTGAAGGCAAAGGTACCTCTCAACTCTGGCATTCTCGGTTCTAAAACACCACCCCCATCCCAGCTCTGAAATTCTCCATTCTAAAGTCCTAGATGATGTATTGATAGAAAGATGATAGATAGATAGATAGACAGACAGACAGACAGACAGACAGACAGAGATAATAGATCAGTAGATAGAGAAGTTATTAAGTACTTACCATGTGTCAAGCTAAGTGTTGGGTCCTTGCCTTCAAGAAGCTTATATTTTAATGGGGGAAGCCAACCCATAAAAGGGAGCTAGAAATCTAAGGCGGGACCCTATAAACCTGTGAGGCAGAATGGTGTAGAAATGATAGGGAGGTGGGGGAAGTCTGAGTCCAGACAAAATAAGGCAAAAACTCACCTATCGGAGGTCCATGTTCCAGCTCAGATGTCCTATGACTCTCTGTAACTAAAAAGCCATCCAAGCAATTACAATTTTCTTGGCTAATTATGAGGAATGATTCCAATGGGAGATGGGCTCCTGCTTCCTTTTGTACTGTTTCTGAAAAGAGGTTTGCTAGGGACATGTTGAACCCCTCTGCCTCCTGGGCAGCGACCAGCCAGCTTCCAAGGGTCTTAGAGGTGCCTGTTCATACATAAATAACGACTGTGCTCCTGCAGGTGACTCCTCATTTGGAATTCATTTGTTGGATCGACTTTTCTGCTAAGGCACACTTTGTTGGCTCTTAAATGATCGAAAGTAATAATAATAATAATAATAGACTCCACTTGTTATTTAAATATTTTGTTAGCTACATTTCAACATAAGTGGGTTTCCTTTATAATCCTGTATATCTTATTTTGTGCTTTTAAAAGCATGATTCTGAGAAGGGGATCCAAAGGCTTTCCCAGGCTGCTGAAGGGGGTCCAGAACACAAAAAAAGTATTAACCCCTGCCTAGCTCCTTAAGGTGCCTTTTCCCACATCAGTCTCATAAGGTGGGGAATTATTACCCTCATCCCTATTTATAAATGAGAAAATAAGAGTCACCAGAGGTTCAATTACTTGCCTCAAGGTCACAGTAAGTATCCAAGCAAGGATTTGAGCCCAGGTCTACCTGCCTCCAAGTCTAGAATGCTTTCGAACCTGGATTTCTTTGAAAGTCTTCAAAGGCAGACTTGTTCCAGATCTGTTCCAAATCCAAGCCTTCCACCTCAGGCCATAGTTTGCCAGCATGGACAACTGCAGAAGTCATATCGATTCAACAATATTTATAAAGCACCTACTATGTGCCAGGTGCTGGGGAAAGAAGTACAAAGAACAAAACAGCCCCGTCCTTAAGGAGCTTACATTCTGTTGGGGAGGAGAGACAACATATAGGCATATAAGTAAATACGGAAGCAGCATGATTAAGTACAGTGGAAAACACCCTAGCTCTGGAGCCAGAAATTGTTATTGTCCAGTTGCTTTTCAGTCATGTCTGACTTTTTCTTGGCAAAGATACTGGAGGGGTTTGCCATTTCCTTTACCAGCTCATTTTACAGATTAGGAAACTGAGGCAAATGGGGTTAAGTGACTTGTCCATGGTCACACAGCTAGTAAGTGTCTGAGGCCACATTTGAACTCAGGTTCTCCTGATTCCAGGGCTGGCACTCTATTCACTGTGCCACCTTGTTGCCTTTGGAGTCAGGGGACCTGTGTTCAAATCTCTCCTCTGAGACTTACTACCAATGTGACCTTGGGAAAGTCCCTTCCCCTCCTTGGGCCTCAGTTTCCTGAAATGTAAAATGAGGAGGCTACACGGCCTCTGAGCTCCATTCTACCTCTAGATTTAGGCGCCTACAAACTTTCTGGTCATGGCAGAGATTTAAGGAGTAGCGATGCCAAAGAAAGAAAAGATCATCAACAAAACATTCTTACAATACATAGAACAGAGCAGAAGAAAGTTCAGAAGGGGGCATAGAAAAGCAGGCTAGTGTTGCCACTGTTGTGTTCAAATGAATATACAGTTTTTAAAACCCCAAATGCTTAAATAACAAATTCATAGTGTCATATATAATTCTTTTTTTCTGTTCTTCCTATGTGGAAATGTTATCTCTGCTGTTTGTCAAGCACATGATGAAAAAGAAGAATAAAAAATAAAGATTGAGGAGAGAGAAAAATACACAGGAAAGAGCTAGCCTTTTAGTAGGAGGGATAGCGCATTTGCCCAAATAAGTATGAATTGAGGAGGGCCGAGGGGAGCAAGCTTGACCAAGGCCAAGGGGAAATCAGGGAAATGGGAGAAGGGAAAGGACATTGGTTGCTGGGTTGCTAGGGGTGAACTCCATGGCCCCTTAGGTGGCCCCTAAGCAGAGCCTACAAGCAAGACCATGATTTGGCCCCAGAGAGATGAAGTGACCACATCCATCCATCAATGAGTGTTGAAATCATGGAAAGCGTTCTAGTGAAAGGGAAAGGAAGCTGTGGGAGTGATGAGTGAGAGGGGCTGGTTGGAGTTTCAGGCTTACTCAATTCAGGGAGAGGCGAGGTTGGTTCATGGTCATCTCTCTTCCTCTTCTTGCCTTCATCAAAATGAAAGCTCCTCCCACCCCCGTGACCTGATTCCTGAGAACCTAGGGATCCTAAACTCCTGCAAGGGAGGAATAGGGCAGGCAGAGCTCCCAGAACTGAGGAATTTGTCCTGATGCCCTTTGTTCATAGCTACAAATCGAGTCAAATAGAGATAGTACAGTCCATTGGATTGGCGATCAGGAAACCTGGCTCTTCCACTTACTAGCTGTGTAGCTTTGGGCAAGTCACTTGACCTTTCCAGGCCTCATTCTCCTCCTCTGTAAAATAATAAAGGTATCAGACTAAATGATCTCTAAGGTCCCTTCCAGGTCTGCCATTTTATGTTCTAAAAGTCCTTCCAATTCTGACATTTGATGACTTTGTTGAATTTCGAACAAGACTCAACTTATAACAATTCATCTCCCAGCCAGTTATTCTGGAGCATGGTCTGGCTATCTGGCCCTGTGTGAGTCATGGTACTTCTCAGTACAATTCTTTAAGAGTCAAAATTGCAAAGGTGCTGACCTGCATTGCTACAGGGAATTTCTTCATCTAGGAATATCCCTATTCCAGCGAAATCACAAGTCCACTCCCTCTTCTCTTTATCAATTATATCAAGCAAGCCTACCCTCCACCCCATATCGGTACAAGGTCATACGTGATGATGGCTAATCTTGACCTCTCCACTCTCTCCTCACCTAGTTCTCCATTTTCAGCCAAGGGAGGTGGGCCGAGCCCCTCCAGGCAACGGAGGTCCATGACTAGACCATGCTCCTTCACCCTCATGGGCTCGCAGTGCCACAAAGCTCAGGCTGGAATGTGACCAAAGGGTTTTTCCTTTTCCTGCAGGGATGGAACAACAGACATCACCAGGACAGTCCACTGGGGAATCCCTCCTTCATTCCAAAAGGTACAAAGCAGATCCAAGCATTTCAGCCCCTTTCCCCCTACCCATACTCTCTGCTCCCAACCAACACCATGCCTCCTCCTCCATTTCCCATCATTTTCTAGGTCTCGTTGATTCTACATCTTTCCCATCTGTTCCCTTCTTGCCGCTCACACAGCCGCCACCCTGGGCCCATCCCTCATCACTGCTCCCCTGGGCTATTGTTATAAGATGCTGACTGACTCAGGCTCCCCCCTCTCCAACCCATCCTCCACACAGTTGCCAAAGTGACCTTCCTACGGTACCATCAGTAGGTCCTCATCACCCCTAGGTAAAATGCCAGTTCCTCAGCATACCATTTAAAGTCCCCCACAGTCTGGCTGGGGCCAACATAGCTGCTTTTGAAGATGATGGGGTGGTCACCACCCACATTCCTCCTATCTGGCACTGCTCTACAGCAAATGGGTGATCTTGAGGAAACCCCATCAATCATGTGATCCACATAAAGCCTGATGAGTGCCCTAAGGTCAAGATTTCAGTCCCTAGCCACTGAACCCTTACCCCCCATGCCCTGTATTCTGAGCCCTTCTTCCTCCCAGCCAAGTGTGCCCATGTGGCAGTAGGTCAGAGGCTAGTCAAAGTTTGGAAATCGAGTAAAGTTTCAGGTCACCCTACACACATACACACACACACACACACACACACACACCACATGCACATACATGTGCGCGCACACATATACACATGCATACAATGTACATACCACACACACATGCACACACCATAGATACATGCACATGCATACATATACATGCACACATGTATGCACATGCCTACACATGCATGCATCCACAAACGTGCATATGCACACATAGATACACATGCGTATGTGCACATATACACAATGCATGCATACACACATACATCGATCCCGCTACTTGTCGAACTTTGGGTATTAATTCCACCTCATTCTCTACAAGAAAGAAGCACTGTGGTACAGGGGAAGGAGCACTGGGGTTCTGCAGCTGCATGATCTTGGGCAAGTCCTTTCCCTTCCCTAGGCCTCAGTTTCCTTCTCTGTAAAATGAAGAGGTTGTATGAAATGGTCTCTGAGATCCCTTCCAACTCTAGATGAAAAAGGCTATGATAGTCACCCGTGGAACAAAGACAGACTGAGCTCAGTCACACGGCTGTGTGGTCCAGATCCTTAAGTTCTTTTTTTTTTTTTTTTTTGAGGCAATTGGGGTTAAGTGACTTGTCCAGGGTCACACAGCTGGTAAGTGTCATGTGTCTGAGGCGGGATTTGAACTCAGGTCCTCCTGACTCCAGGGCCCATGTTCTATCCACTTTGCCACCTAGCTGCCCCTCAGATCCTTAAGTTCTGTAGGAATACAGAGAAAGACAACACCAGTGTGGGGTGTAGTGATCCTGGAAAGCTTCCTGAAGACAGTGGAATTTTATAAGGACTTTGGAGAATAGGTGAGTTTTGGATGGAAGGATGGGAAGACTGGGAGACTCTAGTGGCCCAGAATGATATAAGCCAAAGATACAGAGGCAGAAAACTGAGGAGACCACCTGGAGAGGAGAGGTCACATAGGGGAGTCATGGGAACTCATATTGGATTAGTATGGTGGGGTCAGATCATGAATGCCAGAATGAGGAGCTGGGATTTGGTCTACTGAGCTATACAGAGCCTCAGAAGAGAAGGGATCTAAGGTGATATAAGAGGGGCCTGCCATGGAAGTCCCTATCACAAGAATAAACGAAGATGAACATCCGGCTCTGGGTCAAGGCCTGATTGAGGACAGCAGCATCTCAGTGGTAGAGGCAAGACCCACCCATTACCCCCACCATCATCTAAAATCATATCTCACAAAGCACTTTCTGGTCACATCTGTTCTCTGGGGGCTTAGAGCCACCAGCCTTCCATCATACCCTACAAACTTACATAGATGTAGAAATCACAGCCTATCAGATTACATCCCAACTTCTCAGTCTGGCATTCAGGGCCCCTTTCTAATTGGAGAAGAAGCTGCGTCTTGGAATGCAGATATGGATCTGAAGCTGGAAGGGACCTCGAGACCATTTAGCCCAAGTTCCTCATTTTACAGATCAGGAAGCTGAAACCCAGAGAAGGGAAGGGACTTGTCCAAGGTCACAAAGAATCATAGCATCCAAGCTGCAAGGGTCCTACCTGAGAGATTATCTAGTCCAACTCCCTCCTTTTACAGATGGAGAAACTGAGGCTCAGGGAGGGGAAGGGATTTGCCCAAGATCACAGAACAAGTTACTGGGCTGAGCAAGGACTCTGGCCTCCCAAGACAGAGTTCTTACCGCATTCATGAGCAACCAGTGTCTCCCATCTAAGGTAATTTGAATGTTTTAATAGATGAGGAAGCTGAGGCCAGAGAGGCCAAGCTACCCATCCAGATTCCCATGGTTAGCTAATGGCAGATCTGAGAGGCTGTATACAGGATTGTGGAGAGAGCATTTGGCTGGGATTCAGGACACCTGGGTTCAAATCTGGAATCTGTCACTTATTAGCTGTATGATCTTGGGCAAGTTCTTTTCCCTCTCCAGGACTCAGTTTCCTCCTCTATTAAATGAGGAGGTTGGGCTCCATGATGTCTAAGGGCCCTTCCACTTCTGTTAGTCTCCTCTGTCCCCATGAGTGTGTGCTAACAGTCAGGTTGCTGCTGTTATGGGCCCCCCAACTCCAAGGTCCCATTGCCCCGCTTCTGCCACCGATCTGTGTGCTGACCAGTCCTGTCCCCTCCAGGAAGCCTACACCAGGGTGCTGATGGGAAACATCGACCTGTCTAGACTTGTCTTCCCTTCATCCACATCAGGTAGGTCTCGACACAGCTTTGGGATTCCATCTCAGGACAGTTGAGAGGTTAGCCAGATGGGCCTGTGGTCTCCCTTTCCCCTCTAGGCACCCACCTGGGGGCCTTGGGCCTAGGCTTCCTGCTGTCCCATTACCCAGGCCTTGAAAGACATCACAGAACAAAACTGGGACCCCATATTCAGGAAGCAACAGCTCCAGCCTCTGACTCCAGCCAGCTTCAAACCTGGGCTCTGTCACTTGTCTCCTGTATGACCTTCCCCCTCGGGCCTCCTGTTCTGTAAAATGAGGGCAATGGCCTCCAAGGCTGCTGCCAGTTCTAGATCTAGGAGCCTACAAGTAATGAGAGAATATAGAAAATAACACTTTGTAATAAGTGCTAAATTGTTTCAAAAGTCAGAGGATGGAGAGCTGATCTTGTGGGCGAGAGCAGTCAGAAAAGACTTCCTGGAGGGAGCTGGGAGGGACGGCTAGTTCTGGAAGGCCAGGTAGGAGGCCTGGGAGAGAGAGAAGAGTCTGAGCCAAACTGAGGGTAGCAGAAGGGTAGAGGCGGGTAGAGGGGCGAGTGAGGAGGCCAGCCTGGCTGGAGCAAGAGAGAAGAGGCCCAGAAAGGCCTAACTAGGGCAAACCTTGAATACCAGGCATTAGCTTAGGCTCCACTGCCCTCCCTCCCCTTGTCCTTCCCCCATGGTATTGCCATCCTTGGTGCTTCTGGCCCCCTGCTTAGTTTGCTTCTCTCCAATAAGTCCAAACCAGCTTGAAGGTTGGCCTTGAAACAAGGAAGCAAAGTGGGTAAGGCCAGAGGGCACCTGGCCAGCAACCACATCCAGGCATCCCTCACTCAGTACCATTTCTCTTCCAGGGCGAGTAGTGGAGGCCTTTGCCCGAAGAGCCCTGTGGGAAGCTGGTCTCAATTACGGGCATGGCACGGGACATGGCATTGGCAACTTCCTCTCCGTGCATGAATGTAGGTGACCTGGCAGGGCAGGAAGCTCCCTGGGGTGGGAGGATGCAGCTCTGAGGGCTAGATCTGCCATGCCCTAGCTTGTGTGACCTTGGGCAACTTACTTTATCTGTCCGACCCTCAGTGTCCTCATCTGCAAAATGAAGAGGTCGGACTAGATGGCCTTGAAGGCCCCTTCCTGCTCTTGAGCTACGAGCCTATGGTTTGCTGTTCCTGATCGGTCCCTCAGTACCACATGCCCAACCTTTTTCCCACCCAGGACAACTCTCCCTTAGTCTTGCCCTCTCAACTGCCAGTGAGCAGGCAGTGCCCCAGCTACCCTCCTTATTCAGTCCTAGCCCCATTTGTCCTAGGAATCCTTGGGCCTGGGGACAGCAAGGGAGTGAGTGCCCTCCCAACTCCGACTTCCTGAGAAATCTTCCCAGGCCTCAGGCCACCAGATGCCCTCATCTGCCCCACCAGGCCCCTAATCCTTTCACTGAGACCCCATTCGTGACACTGAGCTGCCACCCCCTTGGCCTAGGCTGGCACATTTCATTGAACCCCCATCCCCTTCAACTAGCCTAACATTTCTTCACTAAACCCATGTTGCCCTCACTGGGCCCCTAATCCTGCCACTGAGCCATCATCCCTAACACTGTGCTTCCCTCCTCTCCCCTTCCCTGAGCCTGTCATCTCTTTACCGAGCCTCCCCTCCACCCTCCATCACCAAGCCCTCATCTCCCTCATGGAACAGCCATTCCCAGCACTGAGCCGCCCATATTGCTCCCAACTCCACTCTGGGCCCCCAAAGATACCCTGGTGACGATGTCTCTCTTCCCCTTCCAGGGCCAGTGGGATTCCAATCCAACAACATTGCTATGACCAAAGGCATGTTCACATCCATAGGTATGGCTCCCAGTTCCCCTAACTATGGCCTATGGGACAACTCTCCCTAGCTAGGTAGAGAGCGTAGAGGATGGTCCTTCCCCAAGTGTGGTGGGCAGAATTGTAATTAGCAGTTTGGGCCCTGGGGCAAGCAGCAAGAAACACCCTTCTAATCAATTTTGTAATTCATTATGTGACAATAATATGAGTAATTAAGACAAAATCAGTTGAGTACGAGGGGAATCCGTTACTATAAGGGCGTCTCAGCAGTGGTAGTGGTGGTGGTGGTTCAGTCACGTGGGCACACCAGGCTTCAGCTTCACGATTTGACCTTCTAGTGAATAGACTGAATGAATTCCTTTAAGTATTGACTGATCTGCCCTCTTTGCCATCCAAGGGACTCAAAAGTCTTCTCTGGTGCCACAGTTCCAAAGTGTTGATTCCATGGTGCTCAGCTATCCTTCTAGTCCAAATCTCACAGCCATACATTGTTGCTAGAAAAACCAGACCAACAAGGACAGGAGGGGAATTGGTTCCTATAACGACTTCTTACCTGCTGAGGGAGTGCTTGGGTTAAATTTGGCCCCTTCTACATTCCTGTGGCAGGTAGCCTAGGCCTTGGGACAGAGTTCAAGTGGCACTTCCCTGGTTTTCCCTCTGGGCATAGAGGAAAGAGCACTGGACTTGGAAAGAGAAGAGCTGGGTTTAAACCCAAGCCAGTCACTTAATGTCTTCTCTGGGCCTCAGTTTCATTCTTTTAAATAATGGAGGCAGGGACAGGCAAATCTCTAAAGATATGATCCTGTCATGCTCATTCCTAGGGCCAGAGGGCCAGCCTGAGCCTGTTGGCATCTCGGGCCTCTCCCTCCCTCTTTCCCCTAAAGCCTACCACCCTACATGATCCCACTGGTTTATCTCTGCCTTCAGAACCCGGTTACTACCAGGATGGAGAATTTGGGATCCGTATTGAAGATGTGGCCCTGGTGATAGAAGCCCAGACCAAGGTAACTTACCACTGGGGCTGTGCCAAGGATACAGCCAAGTGTGGGGAAGACCATGGGCCAAGTGGGTGGGGAGGGAGAGACAGTGGACAAGCGTTTCCTGTGAATCCTCCTTGGCTTGCTAGAAAATAGGTGAAATTCCTCAGCTCTTTGGGAGATGGAGGGGAAGGGTAGGCACTAAATTTGGAGAGCTATGAATGACAGCCTGTTATACTGAAAAAGAATTGGAGTGAGAGTCAGGAGGTCCTCCTCTGATACTTAATAGATTTGTGATGCTGGGCAAGTTACTTCCCTTCTCTCAGACTCTGTTTCTTCATCTGTGAAATGAGCATAGTGAGTATTTGTACTCATTACCTCTTAGGGAAAACTTTTTATCAAGTATAATGTGCTACAGAAATAGGAGCTAGTATTTTCATTTTTGTTATTACTATAAGCTGGTGGTAGGGAACTAAATGCCCAGAAGACCCTACCCCACCCAGCACTCCTGCAGGCCCTTAGACTGATGGCATTTCCCAATACACACACACACACACACACACACACACACACACACAC